>NW_010228335.1:0-21709 GCF_000690775.1 Eurypyga helias
GCTCCGTCTCGCTCTCCCCCGCTTACATCGTCTCTGTCTACCGCGCTAAGTAGTCCGGAGCCGGGGCGAGTCGGTCCAGGCTATCCGTACAGCAAAGAAATTTACTTCAAAGATTTTTTTTTTAAGGTCCGTTTCCACGGAAAACTTTTGGCAGTCCTAAACAGAGACCGGAACGAGTATGCATACGGTGATAGAGGGATGTTTTTGTGTGTATGTGTCTAAATAAACATGATCTGCACGTTTAATAACTTCGTTCCAGCCTGTGTCTCTGCAGAAGCTATCTAGAGAATTTCTCAGTTGTGTGGTATCCCGCACAGATTTTCCTTTAGTGACAGTCATAGTAGTATCAAGATTTCCTGTTTTGTGTTTCAACCAAGAAGTAGGGTCGATCTGGAAATACAGATAACAAGTTAATTAGGAAAAAAAAGCAGCTGTTTTTCCTAGAATGAACTGGGAATGCAGGGCTTTTTGGTAGTCCTGCAAATTACTTAAATGTTTCTGCCAGTCACTGAGTACTTAAATATAGCAAAAGCAAGCATTGTTTCCCAGAATAATTCACAGCTCTGAAGTTTTTCTCAAGTACCAACTTTTGATAATAGAGTGAGTTTAAAACCTCAGTTTGGCACATGCAGTCAGTACTGAAGATGTTTCATGACATACTTTCTCAGGTTTGTAACTGAGCTTTGGCAGCAGCAGTTTGGAAAGCAGATTAACATAATGACTTTATTTAGAAAAAATGTTTTTATCCAGTAAGTTGGAAGAACAAAAAAACAAACAAAAAGCCAAGGCTGGAGAGTGACATTTCTCTCCCAGCAGATAAGCTATAGTCCTAAGCTGAAAAGTCTTAGATGGTTTGACTGAACAGCATGTCTGATGTGAGACTGAAGCTGGAAGTTGGCTTCAGGCTTCAGTTTCCTTGTCAACATCCCAAACTGGCATTTGTGCCCAATAACATGATACTGGGAGGACAGCATACATGATTAGGTATGTGTGTTCTTGAAGTTCAGGGGGACATGCAGCTGTCTGAGCTGGAGAGAGAATTTAGGCGACCATATTGTCTGTATCAGTTGCTACTCAATGGCCCTCTAAATGAAAGGGTATTAAGAAGCTTATTTTTTATGTTCTATGTCAAGTCAGAAAGGCCAACTGCGAAGTTGTGCTCCATATTTTTAATAAGCTGGACAAACAGTGTAATTTAAGCCCAAGTTTCTACTTGTTCTTCATATAACCTGTGTACCTACACAACACCAAAACACAGGACCTTATCTTGTAAAATCTATTTAATTTTTCTTGTACAGACAACTGTAATCACCATGTGGCCTTGTCATAAAATTGAATTTAAGTTCATATCTCTCCCACAAGATGTGGATCAGTTGCATAATGTTAGTATTGATTGTTAATATGCAGTAGAGATGGCATGGCTTTGCATTTGGCTTCTTAAAATGGTGCAGTTACAAGTCTGAAGTGTTGCAAGTCTGCTGGCAGATGAACAGTTCACAATGAGCAATGAATTTACAGTCCATATCTTGCAAAAACATTCTCAACTGCTGGCTCCTCAGCGCTTGTGTAAAGTAAGCTGGTTGTGTCTATTTAATTTCCTTGGAAATCACTTACCAGACTCCTCCTGTTTTGAGTATCAGGTGGTGAAATGGTCTAGAGCCTGCACCGTTCTCCAGGGGCAGGGCTGTGCATGCCAGTTTCAACTACCCGCAGGCAGAAACTGTACTGCCTTTGCCTCAATAGCATGATGCTTTAGGCCTTGGTATGCCATAAATTTTACCATTTAGCTGCTCAAGCTAAAATATGCATAGCCAGTGCCAACACCTGAAATATGACTGGAGGTGTGGGGTTTTGTCCTCCCAGGATGAGCACAGGGCGGACCCATCCAAGAGTTACAGTGTAAAATGAGCTGTTCCTGCCCTGCAGGTGAACTGAAGGGTTGGACCAAGTGAACAGTCCTTTGGTGACTCTAATAGCCCTGTTCTCCGTGGAAGGATGTATTCTGCTGTATGGGAGCACACATCTAGGGATGCAAGTGCAGTTTAACAGAAGCATTTAACTCATCTGTGTAAAGAGCACGGGAACCGTGCATTAACATACTTCAGTTTGATTAACATCTAAGAGTGTGGAGTGGGCTTTTGACTGCAGCTGTGAAGGATGCTTGAATTTGTACTCAGATTACTTGGCAGGAGTTTTGCACCTTCTCTGTACATACCTTTTTCTTGTCTAGGCATTTTCACTTCTCATTAGGGGAAGTAAGTGGCTTTTGAAGAAGGAAAAAAAATAAACAGATTCTTTGCATATGTGCTACAGTTGTAGTCAAAACAAATATATCTTGATTCTTCCATAGAGAATATGGTAACATGGATGTGATCCAGTATATGCATACCTAAAATGGAACAGTGTTGAGCAGCAAAAATCTACTGTAAGCCTTTCTTTAGATGTGGAATGGAATGGTGTAGTGGAATTACAAAATTCTTGCATCATTCCCATTAAGCAGTTTCTCCATTGTGAATAAGGTTGGTGACACCAGATTTCTCTATATGGTAGTTATGTTACCAACTCACTGTCAGCAATGGAATTTTAACCTGATTTTTAACATTAAGAGATTCTCCCAGTAATTGGTACTCATATTCCTCTTTGAAGATTTGAAACATAGGCCAGACTCAGCATATCATGAGCTTAGATATAACTGCATTATTTTTTTCATCTAAAAGAATACTCTGTGTCTTGATATTCCATGTTTTTCTTATGAAAAGTGTATGTATCACCTAAAACTATCTGTCAGAAAAATAGGGGGAGTATTCTGGGGAGGTATTTACTTCACTACAATAGCTTTATTAATTGTTTCAGCATTCTTATGTAACCCATTCAAACTGTCTTTAATTGATGTTTTGCTTGTGTAAGGATTTGTATTTCATGCCTCTGGATGTACACATTGGGTTTATATTAAAATGTAAAAGCCAGCTCTTCATGTTTTATCTGTGTTTTGTATCTGATTATCAATTAGGCCATCCTCAGCAATGAGGTACTAATTCTGAGCCTTTTTGATGTGCAAGACAATGAAAGACTATTGATTGGGAAGCAGGAAGCATAATTTTAACTCTGACTTGCTGTCTGACCTCAGGAAATGTAATCTTTTTTTTCTGCTGCTGTAAAAGAACAGTCTTCTTTCTAAGCCTACTAAATTATTTTTGTTGTACACAAAGAGATGCAAGTTAACTTTTACAAAACAACTTTAATATAAAGATAATATTAATGTGTCTTTTATTTAAAATAGAAATGCCAGCATCAACAGCTGTATGTTGTACGACTCTAGTATCCCATCACCCCAGTCACAGAAGCTGTACAACAGCACAAAAATAATAGGAAAAATGATCTTGACTTCTAGAATCTAAAATTTAAGACAAAAGACAATAGGAAATAAGAAAGGACAATGAGATCATGAAAACACCTGTCAATCCAGAGTCATTATTATTGAACAAAAATAATGGAAATTGAAATGTTTAAAAGGATTAATGATTTTGTTTTCAAGTGAGAGTCTTCAAATAGGAGACAGTGTAGAACTACTTCTCTGAAACACCAACATATTACCAATGAGGGCGGGTACCATGGCCCTGCCAAAGAAGAGGTCAATGCCTTGTTAAGTATGAGAAATGCTGAGCATGGGCAGAGTCTGGGAAAGGCAGGAGGAGGCTTGGGGAAGTCATGACCTTTGGATGATGCAGAAAGCAGATTTGTCAGGCTAGACAAAGGAAGACCAGCAGGGTTTTGTGGTGTGGGGTGCTGTGACACAGTCTGGTGGTATCTCTTACAGGCCGTGCTGGCCTGGTAGGGTGTGCTTGGAACAGTGGCAGAGTATATATATTCTCTCTCGGAACAGAGAGAATATAGGGAAGAGTGAGGTCTGATTGGGACTGCTCAAGAGCAAAATGATCAAGAGAGCACTAATGTGTGTTTAGGGTGACTGACACATCTATGAGCAGTAGCAGGGTGGAATACCAAATCAGAGTTTAGTAGAAGATACGTTACTTTGATGAATTGCTAAGGAAAGGAAAATGAACTGGACAGAAAATTATTAGCAATCTGTTAGTATGTTGTTCCATACACACCCCCATTTCTTCTGGAAAGAAACTATTGCTTTGTAAAGTTTTCTGTGCATCGCAAGCATTTTACTGTGAGTTCTTGCTGCATTGTGCTTATCTCCTTCAGAGGTAGATCCTGCAAGCCCTCTTGAAAGTGAGTAAGTAACTGTAGGAGACAAATACGTGCAGCACAGAATGATTCAGAGACACAGTAAGGGCAGAAGGATGTCGTTCTTAACATGTTTTGGTCTCAGGACTGTGAGAATATTTTTCATTAATGAAAACAAAGACATCCGTGTAGGGTCTGAGTAAGTTCAGCATGTTCACAGCACTTTTGAAGCTCCTTCTATACAAAATCTTGTTTATCTACTTTTCAGGACTTTTTTTGGGGTACTTGATGAATGTAAGGGGCTTAGGCAAGAAGAAGTAACTGTCATCTGATAAGTTCCTCGTTTCTGTCTTGTGGAAATGTTTGGATTTTGTCTTGCAGACATTTTTTCTCAAGTACAGGAGAAAAATATTCAAGGTGGAGATAACTTTGATTTGGTATTTGTCCTGTCCTCAACTGTTACTGCGATCAAAATACTCTGCCATCAAAGAGCTTAGAAAAGGTCATGAATACATCCTCATCCATGGTTTGCAGTGGATCTGGCAGTGCTTGTGCACTGCCTATACTATGCAGTCATGTTGCAGCTCTGCAGGGGTGCCAGCCCATGGTGTTGGAGCTTCCGGAGAGCTCCCCAACTCCTGCTCTGCCCATGTGTTTGGGTTTCCCATGAGGAGCCAACATGTGTTGGAGGAAGCTCTTTGCTGCAGTCTCATTTTGACCGAGGTAATTCATATCTAAAGATCAGGGCTGCAGAGTGCAATCTGCCTTGCACTGTAGACAGGCAGGAACAGCGAGGTTGGTAGCTGGTGGAACAAAGGGGAGGAATTTGCAGCTACAATGCTGTGCTTGTCTTCTTCTAAACTATGTTTTATGGGGATCCCATTACCATGGGTATCCTTCTGACATACTGCAAAGGTGAACTAAATCAAACTTATTTCTACATTTTCACTATTGTTAGCTTTCTTCAAACCTTTTGTACAATGGCAGTCTATTTTTTTAACTGTGTTGCTTAAGACTTGAGTTTAGTGTTGGTTCACACATAGTGATTTAGGTGATGGCTATTTTATATTACTTGTCCCTTTCTTCACGTGACTTCATAGAAAAGTTTCAGTAATTTGCTTAGGATGAGAGCTTTTGAATCCTGACTTTTAAAAATTGCTGAACTGATTAACTGAAGAAAGAGTTTTGATTACTAAGCTCTGCCAAAAAGAGCCCCCAAAGTGAATGTATTGTGTGAAAGCAAGACTTGCAGTTTAAGCCTGGAGTGACAATGATTGTAACACAACGCTGTTCATGTGACACCCAGACAAAGAGGCCATTATGCATGGCTGGCTGGCATCAGATCCTCGCAAAGCCGGTAGTAAGACTACTAAGCTTGGACGCCGGAGAATGTGAATACACTGGAAGAACTTGTGTGTTAAAAAAGAAGAAATAGACGTCTGTGTGTGTGTGCACACGTGCAAGTGCACATGTTTGTGTGAGCCAAGGTCCGGTTAAGTTGTGAGTACAAAATGACATAATTGATTTGTTTATGGGTTTTTTTTGGAAGTTGCTCTCAGGAATCATTAAAAAAACATGTAATGAGGCACTGAGGATAGACCTGGTGGGAGTAAGACAGTGTATGTCAACAGACCAAGTACATCTTTCAGTTCCTTTGCTCCCTGCCACAAGACTGCTTCCTCCAGTGTGCTTTGAAGCGTGAATAACCAAGTTTTAGTTTCCTCTAATGTGTTTGCAAAATTTTAGAACACACTGGTTTGTCAACACACACGTTACGATCACTGGAACTTAGGCAAAAATAATGCATATATGTGTGTGTGGGAAGCATTTGTTTGGTGACTTATAAGCCCTCTGAAGGGTTCAAGGCAACTGGGAAGAATCAGAGCACTTGATACATGAAGAAATGTCCCTGACAGCTTGTGGGCTGTGTCAGTCTTGGCCCCAAAGGCAGAATACTTGTGTCAGCCATTGTAAATCTACTTCAAAAAATAGTATATGGCAGCTGAAATGGAAAGCTCTTCAATTAGAAATTTATTTGTTTAAAAACAACTGTTTAACCTTTGCAGCCTTGAGGGCTGGATTGCCTTCTCCAGTGCACAGGAAGTGGCACCCGATGGTGACTGGAGTCACTGGTGATTACACAGGGCAAATGGGCTTTGGCCTCATTCCCTAGCTACTGTTGTACATTACTATTTTCCCCCTCTCTGTTCCCTTCCTTGAGGACTTTATTGAACTAGCATTTTTTGCAACTGGTGACAGAGTAGTATTAAATACTTAATTTTTTTATTTATTGAGTTCTCTGTCATTAGGCTTTTCTTTGGAGGGTTTTTTGTCTGTACTTTCGGGAGATCACCAGAATTACTGATGCCTATATGGAGAGTATTTTGTCATCAAGAATTAGTCTGAAGAGGGCCAGGTGCCTGAAGAGCAGGTGATTTTGTTACTTCTGCCTGCCAGCCTTTCCCTGCACTCACCTTCTGCACTTCAAAAACATGACTCTCAGGATTTGTTAAAGGTTCTGTATGAACTAGGCACTTTTCCTCCTTTTTTTGCCAAGTTGCTTGTGGTTGAGGATCAAAACTAGGGAGCTTAATGATTTTTGTCTGAATATTACATGTCACTAAAAATCTCAGCCAGTGTTGGCCTGACACTTGGATTTTTTTTGGTGGTTGTTGCTTCTTTCTTTAACTTTATTGTGCATGAAAGCCTCACTGCTCCTGGGACAAAACAAGGAAGTGTTTTGTTTGGGGAACAAGGTTGGTATACCTAGACTCTTGACCAACTTCTTCCTCCAGTGTTTACCTTACGTATTTTAGTAAATCTTTTTAATAAAACAAAATACTGAGGATACAGCCCAGCTGGTGGCAGAGGGAGACTGAGCTGTTGGTCTAAGAAATTCAGTTATCTGAGTAAGTCAGGTGAATAAATGCATACTGAGGGTAAAGCTGTGCAAGACAGGCTGGGGTTTTTTAACAGTCCTCAAGAAAAGGATTGGTGCTTAATAATTTTTTTCTGACTGTGTTAGAAGGATGCCAGACTACACAGAAGTTGGGGTTTCCATTTCTCTTGCAAGCACTATGGAAATTATGCTTTTGATCTCTGTATGTGTTATCTTTGAAGGATGTCCATAGGCCACTGCACAGCCTTATGACAGCAGTGGATTTTAATTATCCATGTAATTGCTTTTTTATGCATAGGAAACTCTTCAATTATAATGTCATTATGAATGTCCTGAAAGTGCATGTCATGTGAATCAGTACATTGTCCATCTCTGGAGGAAACAGAACAAAGCAAACAGGCCCTCCAAATCTGAAATCCCATCTCTCATGTGGCCCTTTTTACTCAGTGAAAGGAGATTATTACTTCCAAGTACTAATGTTTGGATCTGTGAAAATGAACTCATGTCCCAGGTGTGCTTTACTGTTCAAATTGCATCCACCCGTTTGGTTTTGGGACCACAAAAAATGAGGACATTTGAGTATGTTTTATAAAAGTTGTGGCTAGACCTTAATGCAAGGATTGTGCTGCGTGATTCTCACCTGCTATACACAGTTTGGCATAGGTGTAAGGACTATTTCTCATGGTGTAAGATCTCATGGTCCTGTTTGATGTTGTCAGGTCCTCCCATCCTTTTGTTATTTTCTGATGTATTGCAAGTATCCAAATTTTGTATTCAGTGGCATCAAAATACGGGAATCATAGAATCATAGAATGGTTTAGGTTGGAAGGGACCTCAAAGATCATCAGTTTCCAACCCACTTGCCATGGGCAGGGATCCCTTCCACTAGACCAGGTTGCTCAAAGCCTCACCCAGCCTGGCCTTGAACACTTCCAGGGATGGGGCATCCACAACTTCTCTGGGCAGCCTGTTCCAGTGCCTCACCACCCTCTCCGTGAAGATTTTTTTCCTGATATCTAATCTAAACCTCCCCACTTTCAATTTGTACCCGCTACCCCTTGTCCTATCACTACAGGCCCTTGTATAAAGTTCTCTTCCGTCTTTCTGGCATGCCCCCTTCAGGTAGTGGATGGCTGCTATAAGGTCTCCCTGGACCCTTCTCTTCTCCAGGCTGAACAAACCCATTTCTCTTTAGCCTTTCTTCACAGGACAAGTGCTCCAGCCCTCTGACCATCTTTGTGACCCTCATCTGAACTCACTCCAACTGGTCTATATCCTTCTTATGTTGGGGACCTCAGAGCTGGAGACAGCACTACAGGTAGGATCTCACAAGAGCTGAGTAGAGAGGGAGAATCACCTCCCTCGACCTGCTGGCCACACTTCTCTGGATACAGCCCACGATACAGTTGGCTTTCTGGGCTGCCAGTGCACACTGTTGGCTCATGTTCGGCTTTTCATCCACCAGTACCCCCAAGTCCTTCTCCTCAGGGCTCTTTCTATCCGTTCTCCACCCAGCCTGTACTTGTGCTTGGGATTGCCCCAACCCACGTGCAGGACCTTGCACTTGGCCTTGTTGAACTCCATGAGGTTGGCAAAGGCCCACCTCTCCAGCCTGTCCAGGTCCCTCTGGATGGCATCTCTTCCCTCCAGCGTGTTAGCCAGACCACACAGCTTGGTGTCATTGGTAAACTTGCTGAGGGTGCCTTCTTCCCTGCCTCCCCAGAGGACTGAGGTCTTAAATCTCAGCCAAACCATAAGTTTGTGTGGGCTTGGGCGCTGTGTTTGTAGCCTGCCTGGGTGCTGAGGGATGAGCTCTGGCTTTCCAGTGGGCTGAGGAGGCATCCCTGTACAGGAAGCCTCTGTGCCACATACCTGACATGGGAACTGCACCTTCCCCTGGTTTTCACTTTTGGCAATGGTGTTTCTAAAGAAAGTATCACAATTTGCCCAGGCTGCCTGACTCCATTGCTCCACTGAAATCATGGGCTGCCTCTTCACTATCCTCTTTTTGCCTACAAAAACCCCACTTAACACACAGAGGCACAGAGTGGTAGGGGTTGGAATGGACCTCTAGAGATCATCTAGTCCAACCCCCCCTGCCACAGCAAGATCACCTAGAGTAGATCAGACAGGAACAAGTCCAGGCGGCTTTTGAAAGTCTCCAGGGAAGGAAACTCCACCACCTCTCTGGGCAGCCTGTTCCAGTGCTCCGTTAGCCTCACAGTGAAGATGTATTTTCTCATGTTTATGGCTCTCGTCCTGTCACTGGCCACCACTGAGAAGAGCCTGGCCCCATCTTCCTGACACCCACCCTTTAGATATTGATAAGCATTGATAAGATCCCCCTCATCCTCCTCTTCTCCGAGCTAAACAGAACCAGCTCTCTCAGCCTTTCCTCATATGGTAGATGTTCCAGGCCCTTAATCATCTTACTGGCCCTGCGCTGGACCCTCTCCAGTAGTTCCTTTTCCTTCTTGAACTGAGGAGCCCGGAACTGAACACACTCATCTACTCCCCTCTGACTTCATTCTGCTTAGACAGGGAAAGCATAAAAGCAGTAAAATAGCTTGGGTCCTTTTTATTTCGCCAGCCACAGGCCGAGAGCTGTGTGTGGGCTGCTCCCGGGGCTAGAGGAGGCCCCTCGAGTCAGCGCGCTGTACAGCGGCATTTACCGGCGGGGTTTACCGGCGACGTTTAAACACACTCATCTACTCCCCTCTGACTTCATTCTGCTTAGACAGGGAAAGCATAAAAGCAGTAAAATAGCTTGGGTCCTTTTTATTTCGCCAGCCACAGGCCGAGAGCTGTGTGTGGGCTGCTCCCGGGGCTAGAGGAGGCCCCTCGAGTCAGCGCGCTGTACAGCGGCATTTACCGGCGGGGTTTACCGGCGACGTTTACCAGTGGCACCGGCGGGTTGCGTGTTAACTCGCGGCTACCTCTGCTCTGTAACAGAGCTTTGTGCTGCTTTAATCCACGCCACATGCGGGTGACCCGAGCAGACCCTGTGGGAAGACAGAAGCCCTGTTGTGTGCTTGCAGAGCAGTTGCTTGGAAGCTGATGTACAGCTGTGGCTGGGCTTCTTTGGAAGTGAAAAGTAACTTGATCTTTTAATCTTCCCTTTTTTTTTTTTTTTCCCCCTCCTCAGACTGATACTGTAAATAACAACTGTTTCTGAAGGGTATCTGCCAGTGAGATTGAAATGCGTATTTCAAACTGAGGGGTAGATTTCATGAAGATTTGAGCTGTGTGCAAAGAATGGGGTTTTTTGGTTTTTTTTGTTTGTTTTGTTTTTTTTAATACATATAAAAATTAATTGCATCCAGTTTCATTTCTTTAAAAATAAAAGACACGAGAGGACAGTGGCTAAGGGCCTAATTTTTTACGTGCGTTGAGTAAACCAGTGAAATCAGTGGACTTGCAGAGTAACTGAGGTGAGGTGCATGAACATGGATCCCTTGTGCATCTCCTTGGTAACGTATTGTGGGATCTGTGAACTCACATACATGTCTGTGTTACCCAGATATCCCAAACATGCCTCCACTAAAGCCAGAACAAATGGTCTATTTTAATAGATTATTAAATTTTCTTTTAGGAAAAGGTTTAATTGCCAGCTTTGTAATGGACTCTGCAGGGAATGCGTAGCACCATTGATGTTCTTTATGCTTTAGGGTTGTTTTGGATTAGAGGCACTACACGCTGCAAATACTGCTATGCAGGTATGCCACAGGGCTTCATCACTCTAAGACAGAATATGGTACTGAATAGAAGTGTTTCACTACTTGCAGGGAAGTTGTTTAAACTTTGAACCCACAAAAGAGTGCGTTTTTAATTATTGAAGAAGAAGATTGGGTGAGTAGTGGTTGAAAAGCAAACCAAAAAGACAGCAAAAGAGATGTGTCCTTGCTTTAAGTATCCATGCTGCTGTCAGTACATTTTTTCCATGTCCGTAACCCATTTCAGAGAGCTGGGAAACTTAATTCCCATTTCTGGAACAATACTGTTCCTGTGCAGTGTTAATGCACTTCTAAGATATGCTCCATTCTTTCTTGCTGAACGCTAGTTCATACCAATTTGCATTAAATATGAATAATGACAGCCGGGTTATATTTTCATGGTAAGTGAACCTCAAAGGATGCTGTGATTTGGGGTTCTGGTCTGTGTGGCAGAAGACAAAATGCAGAAATTTTTTTTTGTGTCTTTGCAGACTATCAACTTGCTGTTGTGTACCACATCTTTTTACAGGTTGATTTTTATTTTGCTACTGGATCAACTTCAGAAAACAGATTTTTGTTTTATTTAGTTTGGTTTGCTAAAGTAAGTACTGGGATGCAGGGACGAAATGGTCTTTCTCATCTAACAATGAAAGGAGATGTAAAGAAAGTCTGAGGTTGCTGTTTCTTGGTCTTCAGTAGAAAGTTTTTGGAATGCAGTAGAAAACCATCACAGTCACTCCAAAAATGCCTAGTGACATTCAGAAATATCTCTGAAGGCTGCATCCTAGGATGTACTTTTATGCATCCTCCTCCTGTGGAAGTCTCTCATTACACTTCCAAAAATTATCCTGGTTTCTGTTGTGTTGCCTATCTCCAGTGAAATACCAAAGTTTTAGTACGTTGAGGTTTTCTCTTAGCTATATATGTGTGGTTTTCTTCATTGCAGTTTACAAGAACACTGATGGGGAAAAAATAAAGAAATTAAAAAGTAGACAAACAAGAAGGCATTATTGACCTCTTCAGAGGTGACCCAAATCTGTTAAAAATTCTCTCAGTCGTGGTATTGTGGGTGGTGATCAGTTTGTAAATGTCTAAGACCCAAAAGCCTGTATTTCATGATTCTGATGCTGTATTCATGTAAGCACAGTAAGCACCATAAGCATGATGTACATCTTGTTGCCACTGTGGCAAAATATTGAACTGGAGTCATGGGTCTGAAGCATAGGCTGAAAATGAGACTAGACCTAAATTCTCTTTTCAACTCTCCTGTTGATTTGTTTTATGAAATGAGATACAACTTCTAGACAGGATTCCAAATACTTTCCATATACTGTGTGGTTATTAAGAATAGCCTGAAAACTAAACAGGCTTACAGTGTTAGAAAATATGTTGTAGATCTTATAGGGAATTAGGTTGATAAAAAACCTGTATGTGAGCTTGTTGCATGACATATACCTAAAAATAAGTATGCTTAAGTATGTGAATCCTATCTTTTGCTAAATTAAAGAAGTTGAGAGAGATCAGGTATTTGCAAAAAGCATGTGAGAGGAAAAGACTCCTCAGAGTGGGAGAGATCCATGGAAACTTGCTGGAGCCCCTTTGCATCTAGAAGCAGCCTTGGTCTCCCGAGACCACAACAAAGACCTTCAGACAGTAACAGAGAGCATCTGCCCTGGCTCATCTCACCCGTTGGAGGAGAATCTTTCCAAAAACCAGTCACTTGCTCTCCTGGAGGGAGGGGATTAAAGTGTCCCAATCTGCCTCCAGAGAGAAGAAAGATTTATTCATGGATTAATTCGCTGGGTGGCTGATAGGTTGTGTCAGATGGAGTGCCCATCACTTGCCCCAGCCCAGAGTAGACAGCTTTGCCTTAGTTTTCAATACAAGGGCGTCCTTCTGCCATTCAGGAATGTGTGCAATGGATATTAGTACAGTTTTCGTTGCTCTTCTACACATTCCTACTTTTCTCCGTACTCTCTAGAGCAGCTCAGAAAATCCATAAAGAAGGTCAAATAATCCCTTGCTCTGTATTGGATGAAATGGATGAAAAGCAGTAATATAACGCAATATGGCAGCTGGCCTGTCCATCTTCCTTGCTGACAATAGCAACATACAGGTCTGTGCTCTTAGCAGAAAGCCTGTGTGGAAATGCAAAGGCAGTTAATCCATGGAGAAAGTGTGTGTAAGCTTAGACTCGTTTTGCTACATCATGATATGTGTTAAAAGCTTTTTTTTAAAAGCCAGAAGAAGATCAACTGGTAGTAAAACCAGTGTAATATCAGTCATTGACCAGCCAAAGCATGGTGTTTTTTCACCAGGTGTTGTGAGAGTGAATCTGTGTCTTTAGTCAGTTGTCACCACCACCCAGCATACAGCCATGCGCAGGAGGAGAGATGCGGCCTTTGCTTTCCCTCTTCTGAGGCCTTTGCTTTCCCCTATTTATTTGCATTGGCTACTGCTGGGGAGCTGCAGTCCAGTTTGCTCTGGGCACGAAGCACCTTGGTAAGCTGCCTGGAGTGGGCCAGCTGCGGTCAGCGAAGTGACCCGACAAACACTGGCAGCATTGAGCTGTTGGGCTGCTCTGGTTTTCAGAGACAATAAGCAGTTTTGTGAGTGAGTTCAGGTTTCCTTCCTAATTTCCACAGGTGAGAGAAAAGCATCCATTCCATTTTAGCTCTTTGCAGAAGCTCCCTCATAGTGATTGATCTTCAGTCCCCCTGAAAATGTTGTGCTGTTTTTCACTCTTCTCTCAGCTGGTTGCTCATCTGCTACCAAAATAAAGCAGCAGATGTACTACTGAATGTGAAACTTCATCCTGTGCAACTTTCAAACTCTGGATTGCTTATGCCTCTCATCTGTTAATGAGATGACACGTTGACACATTCAGATTACCACTGCATTTCCTTCTGAAAATAGCGAATGCTTTTAATTTCCATTTAAGAAAACAACATAATTCACAATACTTGTTTTTATTTTTAATGAATGACTGAAACAGGTTGTAACAGATGATGCTAATACCAGTTGGGCTATAAGTTGTAAGTCTACTTACAAAGTTTGCCTGTTTTCTGGCACAGTCTCTAAGACATACACTGCAGTCAATCACAGTAAAGTGCCTAATAAACAGATGTGGCAATTAAGCTGAAGAATTCTGTCTGTCCCTTTTAATTTTTATTGCAGAGAATAACAAAGTACCTCGTTAAACCCACTATCACAGAGATTTTTTTTTAATTTGGCATACAAATGTCTGCAAAAATTAGATATCTGAATAGGATGCTTTGTTACTGAAGGTGCTTTGTCAGACTATGCTATGAAGAGACCATTTTTGTAATGGCAGATATGTGCTCATGCTTTTACAGCCCATACTGCAAAGAGGTACAGGTTTAAAGAAGGCAATATGTGTCCTGATGAATAATATTTTGAGGTATTTAGGACCTGCTGCTCAAGTTAACAAAAATGTGGTCTTGATTCTTCTGGGTTCAAATTACGCTGCCTTCAGCTGGAATTAGCAGCAGACATTTAGGAACATTTCAGATAACCTGTAGCCAAAACAAATGAATGTATTTTAATAAGAGAAATTATCTTGAAAAAGATACTAATTGCAACCAAAAAAGTCTTTTGACTGTTAGAACTTCTAAGGCATTTGCCTTCATTTGTTTCTTTTAATGATGTACCAGGCATTCTTATTAAAGGAATTAATTTAAGAATTTAATTATTTGATATGTCTTAAAAATTATGTAAAAGAAAGTTGAAACTGATGTAAATCGCAGCTGGAAACTTTGATATGTAATTACTCTTTTAATGTCAAAGTGGTTTTATGCATAAAATACAAAGTTGTTCATCATTGTTGTAAAGAACACATTCTTTTACTGCCCATCACGAGTGTTGGTAGCAGTTTTACTCCCTAGAGATATTATTTATTCACTAAAGCACATCATCTTCTCTTGCATCTTCAGCTGTTTATCTAGAAGTATGCTGAATCTGTGTCTGTGTAAATTTACCTGCATGTATGTATATGCACCAGTGTATCATTGCACATGTGTGCATTCACACACAAACATGAATGAGGGAAAACCTGCAGATGCCATTGGCCCCTGGCAAACTGAATTTTTCCCTAGGAATATTTTTTTTCCCTGCTGACAAGTAGGGACACTAAGCACTAAAATTCCACAACTGCAATAGTGGTTTTAAGTTTGTAATAATTTTTAAAAGCAATGTAATTTGAGTTTAGGTTTCTTAAATGTTCAGCCACTCCTTAACCTGTAGTGTGTATTATGTCTGTAGATATTACAGGCCACAGATGTGATAATGAGACCGAATTGTCACGCTGTAATGTCAAGGAGCAGCACAAAGCAAACAACCTAGTGAGTAAAGGTCAGGGAGAAGTCTCACAGATACAAGCATTTTTTCCGTAATTGCATATGCTTATAAGTGGTATGGGAGGTATACAGTTAGAATAAAGCTTAAGTCTTGCCTCAGTTCGCCTGGTGATATACAGCTGCCATCCATATAGGTGGACACAGTATGATCACTTGATGGCATCTCAGCAGTAGGAAGTTAACTGTTGTGGAGTGAGGCAGGGATTTGGGTGAGAAATTAAATGAGTAGGTGGGAAAATGGGTCTAGTCTTGTACATGTTGGTCTATAGGGGTCCTTATATTTTATTCCAGCTAATAGCAACATCAAAAGATGCACTGAAAGGATCTCCCAGTGTTGTCGAGCTAGATTACTGTTAAAAGCAGTGTCTTCCATGTTGCTCACTCTATAGGGTGGCCTCATCAGATTATATTGTAGCCTCACTGAAAGCAGATCAGGGCAGAATTCCCTTGGACTTTAATGGGAATATGTTTTGACTCTTTAATTCTGGTTTTGTTAAAAACAGTAGCATTAACGAGTCTCTTTTTGGCTTTGCATTATGGTCTTCCATTTCCCCTTTGAGGAAAGAATGAAGGAGTACTATATCCATTCTAACTTCTGCAAACACCAAAAAAGATTATGGAAGAAGTGAATGAAAGTGTGGATTCCTCATTCTTCTACCACAGTGTTTTGGATTTACTTTGTGGAGGAGTGTGGGAAGCTTGTACAATAAATCTCAGATGCTTTGAACTAGCTTGCTGGAAGTGGAAAAGCTGATAAGCAATGCATTGAAATGGTTATAAGCTGTTAAAATGAGATGGCATCAGACTTCATGAACTTTTTTTTTTTTGAAAAAAAGCAGATATAATTTGAAAATTGAAGTCTGTTACAAAGTACTGTGATAAGGATTTACAGGAGTGAAATGCTCAGTCTTTGTCATGAAAACAGGAGCTAACTGGAATGACAGCTTTATTTTCTGTAGAGTGTTACATGCAAAATGACATTTCTTTAGATGATTTACAAAGATAAATGTACTGAAGCAGTGTTATCAACACACTTGTTCACAAATTATAACAACTTGTTAGCAACTAGAAGATATAAACAAGTAAGGGTGTTTTTGTAATTAAGGGATCCTGTGAAAACAGTGACAAATGTGGGGAGCTGCAAACTGAAGAATTTTGCCAGTGATAACAGAGGCTGTGTCTGGGAAAGGGCAGAATCTAATATATTATAGAAATGTATGTGGAAAAAGAGAGCATGCATGTCATGGGAGAACAAAAGAAACAGATGCGGTCTTTGAAGTGAGCTGAAACAAGAAAACACAACTTTTAAAGGAAGGTGGACGCATTTGAAATGGATCCCAAATTACATAGGAAACTAAAGGAATAGAATCGTACGCCTTTATACTCTGGCAATAAACTGTATATGACACGGTGTCTGCAAGGCTGGTAGCTGTAATAACAGGAAAATAGGGCATTACAAAAGCTACAGTCAAGAAAGAGTAAAACCATGAATGAGAATTACTGCAGCTGTGGAACCAGGGCATTCGTGTGTGTAGACAACCACAGGATTGTCCCAGGCAACTTGTCAGCAACCACAAAGCTTTCATAGTTGCATCCATGAATACAATATCCTTTCTTATGATTTCCCTTAGGAAAAAATAAGAAATATCAGATGTCTGGTGATGCTATCTGCTTAAAGGACTATACGAAAAAATTTATACAGATTTTTCATCATGTTATTCTGTAGTAAACAGAGCCACTGACATCTGACTTGAGAAATAAATTTCCTTAATCACATGCATCCAGCCATTTTTACTCTTAGCCTTCTAGCCTTCACCTGTACTACTAAAATAGCCCTGGGATTAATATACAGACTGATGGTCCAGTAAGGCATATATTATTTGATTAAAAAAAAAAAAAAAAAGGTAAGTTTGGGGGGGGGAACAGAAGTCTGCATGAATATGATTTTTGTATCAAGCCCTATAGCATATAGCCACTTGTGCTATGTTGTATATACTATGTGTTATTTGCTTTTATTACTGTTCACTGACTGTTGTCAACACACAACCTGGGAAAGATGCCCAGGGCTGATACGTGTCATCTGTGTATGGACTGAAAGCTGCTGACCCCTGCACTGGTAGCCTCATCCCAGCCGGGTGACGTCACCAACCAGCCTCTGCTGCCACATGGCTCTGCATCCTCCCACTATTTTCTTCCAAAACATGGCCTGTGGCTTCCCTGGGGACAGCTGGCCAGCCCTGGTGCAGTCCACAGCTGTGGTGAAGGACTGGAAGGGGAGAAGGAAGACCTTGAGGGTCTGGCTGGAGGGCACAAACAACAAACAGCTGCAACAGCTTGCCTGCAAATGGTCAGTCAGCTGGGAAGCAGCAAGATCTGTATATCTACATATGCTTAAGAGAAAGAGGTGGTTGAGGATGGCCTTTCTAAAACCAGGCTCCTGCATGCCTGAATTCTGAGTTGTCCCCTGGTCACAAGCTGCAGGTTGCCATTGACCAAAAACATGACCCTGAGGCAATGCTAGCATCAACAGTACAGACAGACCCTGTGAAGATTTTCAGGGGTCTGCATTTAAAAAAAATTGTTTATTATAAATTCTTTTTAAAAACAATTCCCTTTTGTTTGTCCTTCCTCATCTCACATATAGCTGCTCTGTCCATCACTTTTACACTTGTTTCATTCTTTGGCTTGGTAGAATGAGCATTAAGCATCTTGAGGAATTTTCCCCTTTTTTTTTCTTGGCATAAGAGTCTGAAGGTAAAGCAATAAATTATTGCCATTCATACCCAGAAATAGGTAAGTATATTTACCTGACAACATTTTATATGGTTCACTTAAAGTGTCATGTGTGAAAGAAGTGTATCAGGGTTTATCTTCCAACTACTATTTCATCTTCTGAAAGTGTGCTTTTTCAGATATTTTGATATGGATTCTACACAGCTTTAGCTGTCTTTTTATTTGGTAACTTTTCATCTGGGTGGAAAACAACCAGACACCACATTTTGCCAAAAGATTTTTGTTTAGAGTTCATCCTGGTGACTTCCTGTGTGAATAATCTTTAAACATACAGTACCATGTGCTGTAGGTAACCTTAACAAATGTAGGTTTGCATGTTCAAGACCTATGCTTGTTATCTTCCTGAAAAAAGAGAATCTTTTAATGTGAACAGTGTTCTGATTTAGTGGACAATGACTGCTACAGTGAAGTGAGCCCATGCTTGTGATGTTTGGCAGCCTGCCTAAGAGGAATAATAATGAGTCCATCTGGAAAGGATCTGGCATGCTGGCATTTGTCTTTACCACGCCTCCTTGCTTCGTGCAAACTTGACTTCCTCTGAACGTTTTTTCCCTCTCCTTTTAATACTGGTTTGAGGAAGAACAGGACCAATAAATGGATATATCATCCCTGCCAGCTTAGTGGCTATGGAAACTCTCAGTTCACCATGAAAGTGTTGCATGGCAGTAGTTGAAGCTGCTGGGCCAAAAAGAGTCTTGCTTTTCAAGAGGCCACAGGGTCCTAGGGAAACTCATCTGATCATTTACAAGAAACTGCTGAGTGACTTACAGGGAAATACGGAGGCCCTGAAGAGCCAGTTTGTGCTGGTGATGGAATAGCGCTCTGCTTTTGGGCCTGCACCATTGTGTGATGATGGGCCATGCAGTGCTATGGAGGGACCAGCCATCTGGGACTGCGCCCCAGCACTGGGTGGCATTACTAGTGTAAGGCTAGATGTTTGCCGAGAGTTAAAGATTTCCATTCTCCAACATGCATAATTACCTTATTTCATTCTGGAAATGGAACTGTTCTTGTAATTGCAGTCCAAGAGATTGATACTTTTAAAATTATGTTGAGTGTTACACCTCTCAACTTCTCCAGGCTTCCACCTGAAAGTTTTTGTGTTTAAGGAGAAGTTGTCTACTCCAAAATACAGTTTAACAGGTGGTTTCTTGTTATTTAAGATCAGAATTAGGTATTACTGCAGTTATATTTAAAAGGAATAGTATGGATATACTGCCTGTGAAATTATAACATTACTTAAAGTATTGTGATGCCATAGCTTTCAAAACAGGTATTTCATGAATTATGGTTAAATAAAGCCTGGTCTCCTCTGCACTTGTGGGTTATCAGTGGATTCTTCAACTTGACAATTCAAGAATTCTTCACTTCTGATAAATCCAGTTTAAATGACCAATCAATTTAGAAGTTACTGTGCATGAGGCCAGAACATAAATGAACACATACATGAACAGAACACATACAGAACACATAAATGTTGGGGTTACGTAACCTCATTTTCCTGGAAACCTCTGATAATTTATAATTTTTCTGTCTCTCTTTAATTATCGAATCTATTAAGTGGAGAAAAATTCATTAATGAATTATTTTTCTTAATAACATGGCATTTGAAAGGAGACTTGTTCCAGCACACCCAGCCTCTGATTTAGTTATTCTTCAGGTACCAGTCCAAATTAATTGCTCTTTCCATTTCATATACTTAGTCTATCTTTAAACACTTTGAATCTTAGATACTAACTCACATTTGAGACTTTGTCTGCGGTGTAACTGGCTTTGAGTGACTTAGGGGTACTGACTTTTTCATGCAAGACCTACTAGTGTTTGAGAAGGGGTGCCTGGGTTGCAGCTACATGGGCTTGTAGGCCTAAACTTGCCTTAATCGTCATAAATGGCTGCCAACCCCAGAGGGACCTCTGGAGTAAAAAAGCTTGCAAAAAGAGTAAATGTGTGAAGAGGAAAATGGGAGAGGCTGTTCCTTTTGTGTGCTAGGGTGTGAAATAATGAAATTAATACTGTATTTAAAGGAATGGCTCAGTGATTTGGTTGGTATGGTTTATGGATAGTCATATATTTAACAAATCCATCCAGAAGGGTCAGGTTGTCAGTGAGTGTATGGCTAAGGCAATACCTGTCCGCATATGTTTGGAGCAGCAGTGAGTTTTAAAAGTAAAGAAACACGGACTAAGAGGGTCAGATTTGACTAAACTGCATCAAGAAGGGCCTTGGAATCTCTGATTTGGGTGTGTGTGAAAGGGTCATGCTATGTAGAGCACTATTGGATTATCATTTAGGAAACTGTAATATTAGCTGTCCAGATCCCACACCTTTTCTGTCAAGCAGAGTCTCAGCCTTGCCAGATAAGTTGAATGTCAGCCTGTTCTGAGCTCCCCATACTGGCGATGATGGCTTTGGAGTGACATATTTTGAGGATTTGAGAAAAGACCAGTCAGTTTATTTACATTTGCTGTGATTGTACTTCTTCAACCAATCTAGGGTTTTTGTGATAATACTCTTATTTGGGTTAATTCGTATTTAGTTTATGCATGAGGTTTCATATGACATATCATCAAGCTAATTTACTGAATTTCAGAGGAAAAATGCTCTCTGCTCTTTGCTCATTAATTCTCTAATGTAATCAATAAAAGCAATCTTTTTTTTTTTTCCACATAAGTTAACATGGGACTAATCATCACTGATAAGATTAGTTCAGGTTCAAATTTTACTTTGCCTGACATCAGTAGAGTAAGACATGATTTGACAAACAAATTTTGTCCCTGAGCTGAACCCCAGCAGTGAGGAGAGTATAAGTCTCACCTCAGTGCCTGGCAAGATCATGGAGCAGATCGTCCTGGAAACAATGCTAAGGAACATGGAAAATGAGAATGTGATTGGTGACAGGCAACATGGCCTCACCAAAGACAGATCGTGCCTGACAAATCTGGTGGCTTTCTACGATGTGGTCACAACCTTGGTGGATAAAGGAAGGGTAACCGATGTCATCTACCTGGACGCAGTGGGCACCATCCTGCGTAACATCCCTGTCTCTAAATTGGAGAGGCATGAATTTGACAGATGGACCACTCGGTGGATAAAGAACTGGCTTGATGGTCTAATTCAGAGATTTCTGGTCGATGGCTCAATGTCTGAGTGGAGATCAGTGACAAGTTGCGTTTTTCAGGGGTCAGTGTTGGGACCTGTACTGTTTAACATTTTTGTCAGTGACATAGATGGTGGGATTGAGTGCACCCTCAGCAAGTTTACCAATGACACCAAGCTGTGTGGTGTGGTCGACATGCTAGAGGGAAGGGATGCCATCCAGAGGGACCTTGACAGGCTGGAGAGGTGGGCCACTGCCAAACTCGTGAAGTTCAACAAGCCCAAGTGCAAGGCCCTGCCTATGGGTCGGGGCAATCCCAAGCACAAGTACAGGCTGGGTGGAGAATGACTTGAGAGCAGTCCTGAGCAGAAGGACTTGGGCGTACTGGTGGATGAAATACTGAACATGAGCCAGCAGCGTGCGCTGGCAGCCCAGAAAGCCAACCGTATCCTGGGCTGTATCCAGAGAAGCACAGCCAGCAGGTCAAGGGAGATGATTATCCATCTCTAGTCTGTTCTTGTGAGACCTCACCTGTAGTGCTGTGTCCAGCTCTGGGGCTCCCAGTGTCTGAAGAGTATCAGTTGGTTAGAGCAAATCCAAAGGAGGGGCTGTAAAGATGATCATAGAATCATAGAAT
>NW_010228336.1:0-3794 GCF_000690775.1 Eurypyga helias
GAGCTCCGCGGTGGGCCCGGCCCAGCCCTTCCCGCGTGCCGACAAGGGGACGGTCAAGCCCCGGCGCTGACACCGCAGGCTGTACGGCTCCGCACGGAGACTTCCCACCGGCACGTGTGTCCGCTCGCTCCTACAGTCAGAAACGGGTACTTTAGTGTCCCACGTACTGAACGAGGAGACGCCTTTTTCGGGAGGTTTCCTCCCAGACTCGGGTCAGGGCACACACGGAAGCCTCCAGCCAAAGCCAGGAGGGGTTTTAGCAAACGTATGTGGCACAAACCAGCGAAAAGGGTCAAGCACGGGCAAAGCGTGTTCCCAAACACGCTTCGCGATGTGTTCGCGTCGTGTTCGCGATGAACGCACACCACAGAAGGAGGAACCCACGCAGACCAGTAGTGCAGAGGGATTCACTTGGAGCGGGCGCTGCAAAGCTGGAAAGCTCCGTGTAACCCCCACGACCCCAGCACAGGAAACCGACCCCAGCACGGGAAAGCTTGTGTAGCCCCCCCAGCACAGCAGCAGAGACCCGCCGGCTGCTCGCGGCAGGGGGGACGCCCCAAGTTTCTGTGATGTCAGGGCTTTTGAAGTGTTTTCTTGCTCCTAAAGCATCTCACTAGGACAGCACTACCAGAGACACCGACCTGCCTTCTCTACTCGTACCGTGTTGCCAAGGCTGGCCGCTTTCACCTCCAGCAACGAGAATGCAGCACCTACGGCCTGTACCGCACGGCAGAGTGCTACGAAGCCCCAAAACGAACACCACGTATTCGCCCGTCGGATCAAATGGAAAAGGCCGAGCAGCGAGGTGGAAGATCTTCACTATACATTAGTGGAAAAGAAGCAAGTTCCAGAGATCCAGGCCACTCCTTTCTCCTAGGAGCCTGCTGTCAGCAGCGCATCAAGGGCGCCGGCTATTCCAGCGCTACATGGCATGCATGGGAAAGGCTCCGCCGCCACCTCCTCTGGGGAGCAGCCGAAAGCCAGTACCTATAAATATCTGGGACTGGGTTCAGCTGAACTCTTCCCTCATCTTGCTTTAGCTTTCCTTGGGGGAAAAGCAGCAGATGGCAGTGAACTGGTAGAAAATTCCCCAACATTTGATAGGTAGATCAATTTTTAACTACCAAGCCAGGTGCCGTCCAAAATGCAGGCTCCACTTCCACAAGCCCAGAGATGGATGAATCCCGGGAAAATGGGGCCAAGATGCTGTTCTGCCTGATCTCAACAGTGCGGTCAACCACAGCGATGAAGCAGCAGGCTGCCTTACGGCACGCTGTCGGACCTGACGGTTCACGTGAAACATTTTTTCCTTTCTTGGACAAACTCCTTCATTTTGCAGCATTAGATCTTCCGTATTTTTCGTGTTAATAAGGTAGGATCTTTGTTGGTCAGTGGCAGATATTTAACGATTTTAGCACGTGACACCTGAGCATTACGTTAGTCGTCTGCATGCTACCACGCTCCCAGAAACGCAGACAGCACAGGCTCTGACACCCCCAGACCAAGTGCTTGCCTTTACCTATCTCGGCAATTAAAATCCCGCATTTTCCTTCCCCGGAAGGCAGAGGCCAGCCCCAGAAACGTTCCTTCACCGGTGTGCTGTAACCCAAAGACGCGTTCCCATTCCCGGTTTAGTTTCTAGAAACGTTTGAAGCTTGGGGTGGTAACTGCGCCTCCTTTTTTGTGGAGATGATGTTGGCTGCTTGCAAAAGGGCTGCATCCTCACAAGTTATGCAAACCCCACTGACACAGCTACATATGCAAATCAGATTCCTCAGAAGAATGGAAAAAAGCTGCGGTCTGCGGTTTATCTGGGTTTCGAGTTTACCAAGAAGCATTAAGAGTCATTTTCCAGCACTTGTGGTGCGCTTCAACGTGCGGAGGTTTCCCGAGCGGGCAGAACCAGACTCAAAACAGCCCTGAGCGCGGACGTGTTCTAGGTCGCCGCGTAGCCGGGTGCCAGCACGGGCTGTGCTGCCTCTGGCACAAGCACGACAGCCCCGTCCCCAGGGAGCGGATTCTAAAGGTTCAGCCCGCTCCCTACGGCCCCGGGAACACGGGGCGAGCGGCCGTCCCGCTGCACAGGCTGCGGAGGAAGAGGGGCTCAAGGCTATGGATCGGCCCCGTTCCCAAACCACCACGGGCTGCCCTCCGGCTCCCAGCAACGAGCACAACAGGGAACACTGGGGGCTTTCACCCCCCTGGTTCTTGGGGTTTTGATTTTTTTTTGCCTAAGCACGGCTTTCTCCGGACGCACCCTTCTCTCCTGGGCTGAGCCTTGCAGACACAGCACTCCCCGGCCAAAGCCTGGGCGGGCCCGTTACACGCCGGCCGCCTCTGCTCTAGGATACCCACAGCTCCCTCGTTTCCTCCCCTCTTCCTGCTCCCCACACACCATTTGGAGGTTCCTGCAGCGCTCCTCCCCTCCAGCAAACCAGCGGCTGAGGGTGTAAGGGGTCTCCCTGATACCGAGGCGTACGTAAGGTACGTAATGCGGGAAGAGAGGCAGCGGCTAGTGAGGAACATGGGACTGGTCACTGCCTCCCGGATTTTTGCAGATCCATTAAAGCGGCCGGAAGAGGCTAACTGCAGGGCTTGACAGCAGTGCAATGAAGGTCCCAGGCCGCAGCAGCAACCCGACCAGATAAACAATTGCAGGAGGTTTTCAGCTTCCAAAAGCAAGAGAGAAACATGGGCGATCCCTTCTCGGTACCAGCTGGGGCAGCAGGGTATCGTGGTGTCGACCGTTCGTGCGGGAGATGTCAAGGTGGGCACAGGGATCTCGGGACTGACCGTGCCTGGCAGACGCGACACAAGGTGCGGGAGCAGAGCGGGACGTGGGGGGACACCTCTGTGCTCCCCCCGGGCTCGTTTCCTACCGCTTATCTACACGGTTCTGCGCCAACCCAGCAAGTCTCGACGGCACCACAGCGTGTTAGAGCGGCTTTTATGGTCAAACACACCAACAAAACCACCCACACTTGACGTTTCCAGCGTATTTTGTAACATGGTTCAGTTTCGGTGTTTGCACGCTGCCTAAACAAGAGCCTTTCAGAACGAGCAGACAGCAGGAGTGATCTACTGCAAACCAGCCCCACATCTGTTCGAGTCCAACCTAAACCGGATTTACCAGCGGGGTGTTTTGCTTGTTTGGGTTTTTTTTTTAATTACTCAAATATATTTCTTACTCAAAAGACTTGAAAGACCATTTCATGCCAAACTACAGTCATGTTTTTAAAATGTCATGCCTGTTTTTAGGCAGAGGTTTGTCAACGAGAGCAGATTATGTTTATACACTGAACTTCTATAACCGTTACTTCAAAATGTGGAGGGCGACGTACTCCTTGGGGCTGGCTTTGAGTGTAAAACAGGGACTCCAGCTTCAAAAGCAGCAGATCTCCACATGACTAACAAAGCCAGTAAGCAAATGTGCATAGAACTCCATGAGAAAATAAATTTTGCCTTACCTGATAAAATTCCCGAAGCCAATTCTTCTGCAAGTTTTCTGGCTGCAAAACAAAACACAACGACGAGTTAAGAGGAGCAATGGCCTTTCACAACACTACCCCGACAGTTACCGCTTCCCTCCGTGCCTTCAGCTGGGGACATTTTCCCGCTGTTAGAGAAGTACAAATGCGAGGACGTCCCCCTCCACAGGTGCCCACGGACAGGCGTCCCCTTTGGGTTTCCGAGTCCCCTCCTCTCGGATTTCCTCGACGGCGGTACGCGCTGTGTACGGCCCCCAACACTCGCCCCATGCAAGGCCAACGGACAGTCCCATTGGAGGACCGACA
>NW_010228336.1:3844-4184 GCF_000690775.1 Eurypyga helias
ACCGGCTGCCCCGCACCTGCTGCCACCGCAGCCGACACGGATCTGCCCCCAGCCAAGGGGCTCCGCGGGCGACCGAGTCTGCGGGGTGTCCGAGCGCATCGGGGTCGCGTCAGGGACCAACGGGGGAGCGCTCCGAGACTGCTGCGGCAGTTACGCAAGGCCAGGCGGCGGCCGGCAGGAAGCGCCGGAACATGCCCACCCCGGTACGGCCGTGGAGGGAGATAACCGGCTTCCGCACGGCAAACACGGCGACGAGAGAAACGCTTTTGAGTTTTAGTGCCAACAAGACGACTCGGGGATAATTTGTTGCATAATGGGGGGGAATAAAAACCCAAATCAG
>NW_010228336.1:4240-7747 GCF_000690775.1 Eurypyga helias
AGGGAACTGGAAAGCGAAGAGATGCCTCGCCATCCTCCCGGCAGCGACAGCAGTGCCTGGGGCACACGCGGCACGGAAAGGCCGGCCGGCTCTTTTCCCACCAAGCTAGCTGGACACAACTTCAAACTCACCGATTCGCCTCGACTGCTCCTTGCGGGAAGACGTGCCCGTAGGAGGCTGCAAGGTTTGGAAGCAGTCCGAAAGAGTAATTTTTCGGCCCACAAGTCTATCAGACTCATCAAGACCTGCGAAGTCTACGCGGCTACCAAAGCTCTGTGGAAGCTGAGGGTACAAAAGCACCACGTCCGTCCCTTGCTACTCATCACCCCCTTTTTGATCACTCCAGCCTGGAATCCAGACGTTACTGGTCAAGAAGGTGAAGTTTCCACTCCTCGGACACAATTACTTTTTCTAGCCTGAACTTTTCACAGCGTTCCCTCTGGAAGTTACTGCCCCGGGGGAGGGGGGAGAGAGCCGCCGGCACAGAGCACGGGGCCGGGCAAAGAGCAGAGATCCCGCGCCTGAAGCCAACTGGGATGAATCTTGGCCCGAGTTCAGGGACATCTTGAATGAACACCCAGAACAAAACAGCCACGTCCCCCACCCACGCCCTTGCCCTGGCCTGACGGTGCAGCCAGCAGAAGGAAGCTGCAGGCTAATGAAAACCGAAGGCAGCGGGGCAGGGGATAAACCTGCCCCTGCGGAACTGCCCTCTCGTCATCTGCCTGCTCAGCAGCTTAACCCTTTCCCCTCTTCCCAATTTATGAGACAACCCACGCAGTAAGTGAGGATTGTTGCTTTTGCGCAAGCAGCAACGAGGACGGGAGCAAGCCAGGCGCTGCTGTGATTCGGAGCCGACTGCTGACCTCAGGTGAGGAAGCCAGGGCAGGGTTTATTGGTCTTTTATATGAGCGACTATAAACCAGAAGTGAACTGGGAACTGCTTTGTGCAGGGTCTGTGCGTGACCTACACCGAAAGGCCAGGCTCAAGCTATCAAGAACGCAAGGTCTTGGGGACAGGGAAGTTCCCACTCTGAGTGCTGCGGTAGCCGTGAAAACACCCAGAGCCGTGAAAACACCCAGCAAGTCCCGCGGCAGGCGGGCTCTGGCGGTGCAGAGCGGCTGTCGGCCAAAGCACGGCCGTATCCACGGAACAGGCAATTCCCACCCTGACCCACAAGCCCCATGCACCCCTCGCTCCTCTAGTTTATTTATGCCCGTCACAAGATGCCCTGGGGGCCGCTTAAGTTTCATGAATAGTCCAGAATGAACAGCAGTCACGCTTCTGTAAACCCCCTCAGGAAACCCAAACCCCACTTCAGCCCGCGCTTACGGACGGGAGCTCGATGCCGGTGACGCCGTGTCCCAGAGAACGTAGCCCTGAGTCCGAGGGAAGCGCGCTCCGGAGTGCGGGACAGCTCACCGAGAAACACCCCGTACGTCGACTTCAGGGGGAAGCCGATGGCTCCAGGGCCCTCTCGCAGCCCCGCGCCTCCCTCCCGTATGCCGGGCAAGACTGGTTTTGAGAGATCAGACCAAATATTGGCAACTTTGCCAACCTCAACCTCCAGCAGTGGCAGCAAACCCTCCGATGGGCGACCTACAGAGGCTCCTCAGTGCAGATGGACCCAGGCTCACCCAACTCTTCTCCGGCTCCCGGCTGCCCTTCCCATGAGGCACCCAAAAGGCAACGTCTTTTCCAAGGAGGAATAGCGATTTCCCTCCTGAGGAGGAACAAGGTGTTACTGGATTTTGTTTCCTGCACTCCCAGTCCTTCCGATGCCCTGGGACATAGCTTGTCGCAAGTGTCAAGGGCCCATAGATAGAACTTACAGCAGTAACACCCGCAAAACACCATCTAACACAGGATGCCCCATCCCTGGGAGTGTCCAAGGCCAGGCTGGATGAGGCTTGGAGCAACCTGGGCTATGGAAGGTGTCCCTGCCCATGGCAGGGGGTGGCACTGGGGGGGCTTTGAGGTCCCCTCCAGCCCAAACACTCCATGATTCTACAGACTCAGGCTGAATCAGCAGAAACACAAACCCGGATGGCCCTAGCTCCTACTGGCAGGCCTGCCACCATGGCTCTCGGAGACATATTGGGGTCACTGGCCCCTTCTGTGTCTGGTGGCCCCACAAGACAAGTCCCAGCAGAAAGCCAAGGACATGCTTGTTCCACCTCCGCTGCTCAGCCTGGGACGAGATGGGCAATATGCCTCACTGGTCACCTTTACGACAGCTCTGAGATCCTCGGGTGACAGATGCCACAAGCGGAGAGCATCCCTGTATCAATCCAGACCTCCCACTGCAGGAGATACAAGTACATAGAGAACTCAGAGCTCCCTAGAAAGTTCAGGATCTCAAACCTACACGAAACCAATCTACAGCCACATTCCAAAGGCAGACCAGGATCCCGAACGTGAGCCGGAGCCAGCCACAAGCGAGGATTAAAATAAAAGCTGCTACAAGCACTCCGGTTGCCACATTTAGCATTTAGTCGGTATCTACCAACGCGTGTATTTGGGAAGAAGCAGGAGCAGCTTGCAAAGAGATTCACGGAGCGCTGCCCGCCATCCCAGCCGGCGACGGCAGCGGGCAGACACGGAACGCTGGCAGCACCAAGGGCTAGCTCTAAACACCTTACTTCTCTAAAGGTTCCTTAATTACAGCATCACAGGCGGAAGGGAGGGGCGGACTGACCATCACGGTTCACGACTGGTACGTCCCGAAATGGGCAACAGCAGGAGGCCAAGGCCCCGCAACACACCATGGGAGGTGCAGAGTAAGGCAGGTGAATTCCTCCTGGGATCCCACAGCGCACGGCAAGCCTTGAGGAAGTGGTGACAAACACCAATCCAAGCAGCAGAAACAGCACTGCAAGATGCCAGTCAAGCCCCCGGGAGGTAATCTTGGGAGATACCATGCTAACGAGGCTGCCAGGGCTGCCAGCCAGGCCTCCTGTGCGCAGGGTTGGGGGTTTGCTCAGCCCGTGGTCACTGTCGCTCAGCCCCGGCCACCGCAGCGCGGGCTGACTGGCACCTCGCCGGCTCCACAGGACCCGGCCACGAGAAGGGCCATGCCACGCTCCGTGCCCCCTCCCTGGTCCCTCCCACGGCACGACCACATCCTTCCTCTGCTGTCACCCCCCCGGGGCGAGATGAGGTAACCAAGCCCTGCTGCATTCCTCAAACTCCTCCCCGGTCACCTCTGCACAAAGGAGATAATTTCAAGTTTTGAAGGACTGGAGGTAACAATCAAGTGGAAAGATAATTTATCTTCCTCTTATTTTTCTATCTAAAATTAGGCCCATTATATTTCATGTCTTCCAGACTCTTTGGCTTTCTTCCCATCCTTTCTCTCCACACTGTCCTTCATTAAATTATCTCATTCTTCTTGTAATGTAACTGAAATTAATCTTCCCCTTGTCCTCTTCAGTGCGAAATCCTTTTATAGCACCCACTGATGAACCAATTTCTCCCCATTCACTAACCCGAACCCCACCTCATCA
>NW_010228337.1:0-5644 GCF_000690775.1 Eurypyga helias
AGCTAGTATGAGGCTATGTTTTAGACACTCATGAGGGCATTTACTCACATGAACAAAATCATGGAGTGCAGGGAGACCTCTGCTATGTGTTACAGATAGGATTACATTCTAACCCTAAATTAATTTGTCTATGTCAAGCACTAGCATTTTTGTATTCAGCATAAAGGCTAGTACCAGGATAGGCATAGCCTGTCCAAAATAATTTGGCACAATGCCAATGTGAAAGTCTTATAAAAGTTTCCATTAATATTTTGGTGACTATATCGCTGCAAAGATCAATAAAACAGTGGGTTTGCTCAATGTACTGAATTCATTCAAAATATGGAAAATGTCCCACACTGTCTTTTAAATTAAACTGAAGTTAATGAATCTAATATTGGTTGGATCAGAAATAACGATAAAGTCTATACCAGAGGCAGATAAGAATTATTTCACTATTATTTTCAACTAAAACCATGGCATTGTCAGAGCTAAAAGATTTTGTAGAAAAGAAACACTTTAACAGATTTCTTATTTAAAAGAAAATGAAAAATCTCTATAGATATCCAAATAGTTTATGCTGGTTTTTCAAAACACAGAAAATACTATTTTTTCTTAGAAATTCCTTTTATGCCTGAAGATATAAATGTATAATATAAGAATAAAACATAAATTAAATACTCCAAAATAATCTGAATTAAATGTTTCCATTTTCCTGACTGCATTTTTTCTCTAAGTTCATTAGTGTTTTCAACGGTCCAAATTTCATTATGACAAAGTAGGTATTTAAATAGTGAATATTTATGGGATGGGAAAACAGTTTCCTGCCCTGCTGTAAAGAAATAGCTTTTATTAAAAATTGCTTGGTTGGTTTAAACCATATACAAAATCATGTTTTTATTCACTAAGTAATGCATCAGCAAATAAGAACTCTATCTTTCTCCACAATCATGCCTTTTGTGGAATAAACACTACATGCTGGGGAGAAAATTGTCATGAATGCAGAATTTGTTTCATTTCCAGCAGGTGACTTGCCTGTAGAATTTCTTATGAACAAAAAGCTTTTTAAATTGCTTCTCTCTTGTACTTGTGCAAAATGCACAATAATTGGAAAAAAAAATAAAAAGCTGGGGACATAATGACAGCAGGCTCAGCACAGAGCAATTGGCAGGAAAATTTCTAAATCCAATGTATTTGGAAGGCACGTCTTTGAAACACATATATTAGCTGTCATTTATATTGGAAATCAGAAGAGTGTTCAGGTAACAAGTACAATTTTTACATTCTGTCAGAGCCCACGACATTTATTTTGTACAGCCCAATCATCCATTTCTCAAACACTTCCTGTTAATATTCCCTGAGAGTTAGCAAGACACCCAGTTAGTAGACATATCAACATAAAAGCCAGGTAAGAGCACTAAAGAAGCAGTCAATAACAACAATAGAATCAGAAAACACAGTTTTACAAGTGAGAAAGTACAGCTGAGTTTTCCAGCCCTTCCTGGTTCTTAGAACTGCATGAGAAATTTAGATCTTAGAAATACAAAGCAAATTCCTTAAGACCCATAGTTAATACTATTCGTGTAAATCAGCTCAAAATTCTCAGCTCAGATTTTCACACATGACAGTAATTAGCTATACAAAGGCTTGGTGGATTAACCACATAGATTTTAATCACGTCCTATCTGTCAACATCCATACAGTAATTTAATTTGTGTCCAACTTGCATTTTAAATCCTCCAAATCAAGCCTTTTCCCTCCAAATATATGGGGGTTTTTTCATCTTTTCACTACCATTAAAACAAGATTTCGATACTGGAATGTCCCACCATGCTTTCATTTTTACTGAAACTTACAATGCAAAAAAATACATAGTAATCATTACATTGCCAATCTTGAGATCCTAATAAAAAAAAATCCACCTTATACTCAGGTGCACGTATTGTGAAAGGGAAGCATGAAGACTTCATTGATTGTAAACACATCAATACCTCTGTTGTGAGAGGAGTTTCACCAACACTCTCTCATGCTCCCTTCACAGCCAGAGTGTTAGTGTGAATGGAACTACGAATCCAAGAAAAATCACAATTTACCTTTTTCTCTTTTTGAGTGGTTTTGGGCTTTCTTTCTTTTTCTTCCCCTCCTGCCTCCAGGAACTTTTAAAGTCAATTTTCAAAGAAAGAAAAAACAATGCATACTTATTCCTCTCATAAAATCTGAATTTATGAAAGCTTGAGACTTAAAAGGCAAAAATACTCAGGAATGCTTCAATATTTCTTACTGGATCTAAATGCCATTTCACATACCACTATGCAACATTCAAGAGGAATGCAGAAATCCAGGTGAAAGAAATAAACAGTACTGCGAACCTATCTTCCAGCTCTTGAACATATCTTCCAGTTCACTGGAAACCAACCAGTGCCTGGTAGGAGATCATGGAGGAGACACAGGGCCTGGCGAAGGGGCCTGGCGAAGGGCCTGGCGCACGGCAGGAGAGTGAGAGGCAGTGGGAATAAACTGAAATAAGAGGGGCTCAGGTGGGTTGTAAGGAGGGACTTTCCCCACTGTGAAGCACTCAGGTAGTGGAGCAGGTCCCCCAAGTAATCTGGGCCATCTCCCTCCTTGTAGGTTTTCAAGACTGAACAAAACCCTGACCAGCCTGGCCAGAGCTGATGGCTAACTGTGTTTTGAGGCTAGACTAGCTGCCTCTGTAATCCTAATCTTTATAATAAGATGCTAGGATGACAAAGTCCTATCTTGGCAGATGTAGAGATCATATCAAAGTTTTCTCTCCCATACATTATTCAGACGGTCAAAAAGGTGGTTATCCCACTGTACTCAACATTGATGTGACCTCACCTTGAGGGGCTGTGTGCAGTTCTGTGCCCCACAATTTCAGGAGAATGTTAAGGTCCTCAAATGTGTGTGTTCAGAGGAGGGCAACAAAGCTGGTGAAAGGGTGGAAGGAGTGTCCTATGAGGAGCAGCTCAGGATATTGGGCTTGTCTAGTTTGGAGAAAAGGAGACCAAGGGGTGACCTCATTGCTCTCTACAGCTTCCTGAAGAGGAGTGGAGGGGGAGGTGCTGATCTCCCTGGTATCCAGTGATAGGACACATGGAAATAGTTCAAAGCTGCACCAGAAGAGGTTTAAACTGGACATTAGGAAGCATTTCTTTAATGAGTGTGTGGTCAAACACTGGAACTGGCTCCCTAGAGAGGTAGTTGATGCCCCAAGACTCTCACTGTCTAAGAGGCATTTGGACAAGGCCTTTAATAACATGCATTAATTTTTGGTCAGTCCCGAAGCAGTCATTTGACTAGATGATCATTGTAAATCTCTTCCAACAGAAATATTCTATTCTATTCTAATTCAGAAGGTCCCAAATCCTCCTGATCTTAGCTAGCTCACTAGATTAGCAAAACTAAGACACAACAGCTTGTATAGCCAACTTCACCCAAAGAAATGGTCACATTTTGCATCAAATCTGGTTACTTTTGCCTTCCCAGCCCAAATGATCAGATACCATTTGCAGATAGTTCTTACAAAACAGTCCTTAGCACAAGTCCAGAATGAGGCTTGAGTCATAATAAGAAAAATTAATCATTCCACTCTATGCACTCTATGTAATTACTATCACAGATCTGAGCTGAGGGCAGTTACACAATTTATCTACATATTTCTCTCCCATGCCTTCAGTGTCAGCCTTAATTAACAGACTCCAAGAACATTGACTGCATTTGGTTTCAAAAGCAAACATACGCTGTTTAGGGACTGACCAAGTCCATTCATGTCAGGGAGCTGCATAATTGCCCTGGAACTGTAATAGGAAATGTAAGCTTTAAGTGCTCACAGGACATCAGGGAGCTGACACATCCAGGTCACTACATTACCTATGGTCATTTTGGCTTACACTAAGTGCTCTTCCTCTCAAATACACCTTTCTGTCAAGGACAACTGATTCTTTTTTTGCCTAGACTTCCACAGTGTGCATTGTATATCATCTTGCTCACATGTACAAGCTACTGTACTGGTACTTTAAAATCCCAGTGAGATGAAAAAAAAAAATGATGACTATAGAAACAAGTACCCCTCACAAGTGCAGTAAAGTGCAGAATTATAATTTCTTCTCGCTCATGCTTGAATGGACTGGCTATGCAAACACAGGAGTAGATGTTTATCCATAATGGTTCCACACAAGCCACTGTAAAATAATCTCCAGAGAAAGAGTAGTGAAGCTGAAGTGCGTTAAAAAAATCTCAGGTACTGTATATTGCATGTCTCTCTAGAGCTACCTCGTAGAAACAGCGAGTAGGAGTTGCACAGAACAACCAAATCTCTCCTGAATATTTAATCAGGGATGTCCGTCTCAAAGTTTTTAACAAATTTGGGTCAACTGTGTTCAATTCATTTATAAGGTAATCTCTGTCAAATGCATTTCAGAAAACGTGCATTGCATGGTTGCCTAAAAAAAAAAAAAAAAGTACTGTGCAATACTGAGTCTAAAAGCATTATTCGCATTAATGGGTAGTACTCTTCTGCTTGGCTGATAAGCACATGACTACTCATCATCATCTGGAGAGAAACCATTTACCCTACATTTTTTGTTACTTATTTCATTTTAGTGAAATCAAATAATGAGGTTCTTCTGGTACAATGGAAAACAAAAGCTAAGGAAGCCATTTATACTAGTAAAATTTCCAGAAGTAGGTACAGGTCTTTGTAAGAGTCCACATTAATCACTGCCAATTTGATCATTTTTCATTGCTAAGCTTCAGTTAGCACCTCAGGAAAAAGAAATTCATTGCAAGGTTTTCATCAGAGAGACTTGCTCTTCTATTCTCACGTAACTGTAGAGATAACCAGTGTACTAATTTCTAGCTGGTAATTCCTTTTAGTCTCTACACAGAGCAGGTAATGGCTACTAAACTAAAACACCAGTTTGCCAACCAATTATCAATTAAAAAACACCTCTTAGCAATTTATAAGATAAATAAGAAGCTGTATTATGTCAAAACATTACAATGACAATGGAGTTGAAACCACCCAGCTTTACTATAGTAGTATTATAACACCAATCTAGATACTATACAATTGAGAGGATAGGGATACCATCGGAATAGAAGGATCCAATAGGGTTAAAATATCATTCTTATGAAACCATATTTTAGAGCTTCTCTTGGAATACATATTCTGGGTTCTGACTGCTTATATTCAAGGATTTTTGTAGACCAAAAACATAAGCAAGCAACTAGCAAATTATCATCACAATTATATGCATACAAATTTGAGGGCAAAATATACTCAGAAACAGTATGTATTTCCAGCTGCAAAAACAAAAAAGAGTTCTCTACAGTGATGGACAAACGTGTATGAGAGACCTGCAGTAAAACAATATTGCTGATTAATGTTCTGCTAAAAATTCATTTATCAGAAGACTGTAATTGACGTAAGCCTTCTCTTACTAACAAACAGCTTCAAAACACAATAAGAAAAAGTAATAAATGAATATGTCTTGAAAAGTGCAGTACATATTGCTTGTGAAGAAAAATAAGCCTTTTCAGTAGCTATGTAAAAGGATCAGCATGGATCGGAGCATGCTACAGAATCACAGAACGGTTTGGGTTGGAAGGGACCTTAAAGACCATCTAGTTCCAACCCCCCCGC
>NW_010228337.1:5940-11859 GCF_000690775.1 Eurypyga helias
AGCCTTCTCTTCTCCAGGCTGAACAAGCCCAATTCTCTCAGCCTGTCCCCATAGCAGAGGGGCTCCAGCCCTCTGAGCGTCTTCGTGGCCTCCTCTGGACTCGCTCCAATTGGTCAATATCCTTCTTATTTTGAGGGCCCCACAGCTGGACTCAGTACTGCTGGTGGGGTCTCAAAAGAGCAGAGTAGAGGGGGAGAATCACCTCCCTCAACCTGCTGGCCACACTTCTCTGGATACAGCTCAGGATACGGTTGGCTTTTTTATTGAAGTACCTAAGTGTGCCCTGTTCAGGCAGCCATAATGGTGCATCCCTGCTTTCTCTTCCAACAGTTATTCCCATCAATTTAAATCTAAGTCTTTGAGAGCTAACTAGTATATGACTTCATCATACCACATTACGTAACAACAGATTAAATTATGGTGGGCTGAATCTCTTATCACAGAGGGACAGAGTCTGGCATTCAGTCTGTAACAGAATGATGTCCTAGAAATGCATACCGATTTACTCTCTTTAATACTACCGAGAGCACTTAAGTACTCAATCTTCCATCCATCACACCATTACTGAAAGGCTCCCAACTCTTACTGCTTTCTGCGTTCAGTCCATGACTACAGGAACTGACCCCAACATGCATGGGCATATTTAAGATATTTCGTTCCATACCCACTCTATACCACTGTGGGAATCTGTACACATTTTGCACGAGAAGAGCATATGGGCCGTTTTTGTTTTGCCTTTTTTTTTTTTCCCCCAAGACCAGTGCCTAGGGACAGCTTTGTGCATGCTGCTGTTCAGAGCAGTCCATCCCAACAAGAAAAGATGACACCGAGGGAAGAATTGTTTACTGCTGTATAGAAAGGATTTCAAATGGAGCCTCATTTAATGGAAGCAATCTTAACAAATATCTGCCAAGATATCCAAACTGACAAAAGCACGGCCACAAAAATACTGAATTTAACAACACATTTCTCAGACATTAAAAATTAATTGGCAGATGCCAAAGGAAAAATGAAAGTGAGGTGGCATATTGCATCTTTTCATGACAGATGGTTTCAAATGACTTAATGAGGTGAGTGCTGAATTTCTAGGTTATGGCTAATATTTAACCTGCAGCCAGCAGACACCTCTAAGGTTTTTACACCTGAGTGGTAAAGAGGCCTACCTAATTGAACTGTTGGAAGCACTGTGCTAATTTGAGGACTATCTTCCAAATGGAAAAAAAAAAAAAAAAAAAGATATTGGAAAGGGGAGAAGTGGTAGAGAGACCTTGTCCCAACACTGGAATGGAATTGGAAACTCAGTACTTTTTTCCCCTCTGAGAAGCTATGATGAGGAGACTACATAAGCTCATATTATACTGTGTCAGTCAAATGAAGAGAGAAAAAGATCACTAAGATACGTATTTTTTCCCCTTCCTTTCTACAGAATTTTAGAATGGTAAAAACTTACCTTTCCGTTAAAAAAAACCCCAAACGCACAAAAGAAAGTTAATCTGCCATAATGAATCTTGTCGCTGCCCTTATAACACCATAAAAGTTACTTGCTTGATATAACTAGATAACTAGCATTGCATGTCTTCAAAACCTCTTCAGTGTCTCCAGATTTTCAGAGTTCGTTTGGCTAGGAAGTTACAGAGAAGTGTATCACTTTACAGGAAGCAGAACCTTTCAGACACTAAACTAAATCTGAGAAATAATTGTAAGCAAGACTTAGACGGCGTTTGTGGCTAAAACAATTTGAACTGAATTTATATGTGTAGAGTTGCTGGTTAAACACTTCAGAGTGATTAATAATATTCGCTGTCATTTACATTTTGAAGTAACTGTTGGAAATGCAATGTATAACAGTATCTACAGGAATTCAAAGATGAATAAGAACAAAATCAAATGAGAAAATATTAACATTCTTTGTATAAATATTTGCCATCCAAACGAAAATAGTTATTAGGGCACTCCATTTCATTATCTTCCTCCCATTTTGATTCTTTTTCTCCATATATCTGCTCAACCCCCTTTACATGTTCTTTATAGGAAACACTAATTTCCACGGAAGGCTGTCACACAAATTGTTACATAATGGTTTTTTGTAACTTTTGGAGAAGAAACATAAAGAAAACAATACATAAATGAATACATAAATATAGTATGTTTCTTATAGAAACATTCCATATATGTTTAGGTATTTTATATAAAATATATTCTGGTGTAAATAAAATGCAGAATAGGCTCCTTGGTGATTGGCAATATCCACAGCATTTACAATTTGTCTTTTGTGCTCTGCTTCAGCATATCCCAGGTCGATATTCAAGAGGTAAAACAATTAGCCAAAATGGAATATACAGTGATTATCCAAAATGGTACTTAGAATTCTACTCTAATACATGTGTTGAAATTCTTAATTACTTCAGTTAGTAAAGGGAAGAGGAATGGAGGAAAGAGAGTTTGAAGTTGTTTTAATTATGAAAACCCCAGACCTCTTGGTTCCAATTTCACCCCAAACTGACATAGAGACTTTTCTTTCAAAGCCACATTTTTATAATACATTATGTTTTCATCTGAAAGCAGAAGAGCTCCATTCAAAGATATTCCCGTTTGTTATTGTCAGATTCTGCCAAACTGGGCTGAGAGCCTACTGTAGCTTTGTGGATCTGTGACCTGCACTTCACTCCCTCCAGGCACTATGAATAATTTCCATGGAAACAGCACTGAAGAAGATATCTGCAAGCCAAGAAGATTATCTATAGCCTTTCTGTTAGATTTATGTCTTATTTTTCCTCTCCATTTTCTCAGTTAAACCAGCATTAAATACATTTATTTTATAAAATACTTTACATAGACAACTAACATTATTAAAGAAATGAAAGATAGAGGAGAAAAAAGCAGGAGATTCCTACTCCACAACATGTATGTATCTATAGATTATCTTCATATCCTGAATTCCCATTTGCCCCAAGGAAAGAGTTCATTGCATCTACACTGCACTTTTTTTCACCAAAGGAATAATTTTTGTTTAAGTCATCAGGGTGGGAGCTAATCATCTGTGTAAGGTATTTAATGAAGAGTGTTCTAATTCACACTTGATGAGGACAGTAACTGTCCACTGAAGTTGCAGATGACTAGTCCCAAGTCATAAGTCTTCTTAACCCAAGATCAGTCTACAGATGTGGGGAGAAACATAGACTGCCTTTTCTCTCCTTCGGCTGCGCCTGTCTAACCTGCTTGTAGCTTAGGGGACAGAGGAAGCAAGTTAAAATATCAGATCAGCTCAAACAAAAGTACCTACAGAGAAATAACTGTGATCGCTGCTTTGTTGTTGGTTTTTTGGTGTGGTTGTTTTTTTTTTTTTGAGGGGGGGAGGGGTGGGCTGTTCTTTTCATTATAACAATAGTTCTCACTGAACATAACAATTAAATAATTACTCTTAGATGCATTACAGGAATTTCTCCCCTCTGTGCTGCTCCTGTTGGATCTAGTTTATGCTCATAAAAGCTTTGAGTACTGACCATGTGTTTTTTCTTCATTACAACACATCATATTCCACATCAACTTTCACATTTTTTTCTGTATTTTAATCCTTTTTTTATGATCCAAAATACTGCTGTCATATCAGGAAGAATTACTACAGTTTATAGCAGTATCAACATTAGCATTAAAAATAATGACTTAGGCTTCCTCCAACTGGTGCTCTAAAGCAAGACTTCTTTAAGAAAAGATTGCCTACAAGTACATAAGCCATTAGCTGTACTCATCTTCTAAGGCTTTTATCTGTACTATAAATGTTAGAAAAATACTTGAGAAGCTAAGACTATCTTGGAATCTTTTGCTCCAAAGACATTTAGAAAAATATCAAATAGTAAATAATACATCATAAGAGATATCTGTATTTACATGTGTTCCTATAGGTACTGAAATCCAGATTGCTGTTCAAGTAATGATTGACAGTTTTTAGGTTCAACAGTTAAAAACCCCAAGATTATCAAGATTAGAGAATTATTTCTTGTTCTCAGCCCAAAATATCCTGAATGTGGCTATTTGTTTTTAGATTAGATTATGGGTTTGGCTGGGATAGAGTTAATTTTCTTCACAGTAGCTAGCATGGGGCTTTGTTTTCGATCTGTGCTGAAAACAGTGTTGATATCACCCGGATGTTTTCATTAGTGCTGAGCAGTGCTTACACACAGTCAAGGCATTTTCTGCTTCTTACCCCCCCCCACCAGCGTGTAGGCTGGGGGTGCACAAGGAGCTGGGAGGGGACACAGCTGGGACAGCTGACCCCAACTCACCAAAGGGATATTCCATATCATACGATGTCATGCTCAGCATATAAAGCTGGGTGAAGAAGAGGGGGACATTCAGTGTGATGGTATTAGTCTTCCCAAGTAAACATTAGGCATGGTGAAGCTCTGCTTTCCCAGAGACAGCTGAACACTTGTCTGCCAATGAGAAGTAATGAATGAATTCCCCGTTTTGCTTTGCTTGTGCATGCAGCTTTTGCTTTACCTATTAATCTGTCTTTATCTCAACCCATGAGTTTTCTCTTTTATCCTTCTGATTCTCCATGTGGTGCTTAGTTGCCATCTGGGATTAAACCACAACAAGTAGAAAAGCAGTACTTTCATTTACTTTTAGTTGTTAACTGAATGTTCCTGAGAGACATCATTTTGTGTCTGTGAGAATTATCTAATAAGGAATTTTATGAAGTACAGTAAGATAAAGTTTTCAGAATCACATTCAGAATTTAAGATCATGACATTTGATTCATCAGAGATTACAGACTGTTATTAAAAATAGATGGTCTTGTTATTACTTTCCAAATACCTCATTATTAGCTAATAAGCTTAAATAACTTAATATTCTGACATTAGCTTAAAATCAAGATATTCTTAAAAAAAAAAAAAAAAAAAGAAAGTTTCCAGAAGAATAAAATGTAAAATGCAGGTTTGGTCACTGAAATATAGACCTTCAAGAAAAACACATGATTATGACATCAGTGTGCATGCTTTTAGTATTCTCCTGATTTTTAGTTACCACTGAATCTGAGGCAGGTTCTGACCTACATTATATCCAGGGTAACCCCATAGATTTATTTCAGTAACCTGATCTCATTTCAGCTTTACAATTAAGATGCTGGACTTACTGTTATTATTTAAGCATGCTTTAGCCATATTAATATATTTCACTGTCACACACAATATATTTGCTCTGTATGTAAGTACGTATGAGTTCACATACTACCTGTTTTAATTTATCATCCAATGTGGAAATACAGACCAATTAGACATACCAGTGGCTTCCACCACTTACGAAGCTTCCTGAGTAACACCACTGTGAAGCTCATGCTGCCACTGCAAGAGCACCATACAGTCCAACCTCAAACGACCCAAGGGAGGAAAATAAGACATAAACCACTGGCAAAACAGAACTGTCTCTGCAGCTGCTTTAAAAAAAAAAATCAGTTTTCTGCCAAATGTTTTTAGCTGAAAACTTTCTGACTTCGTGTTTTAGCCAAATGTGAAACTCCCCCACAGAAAGCCATTCTCTGAATTGTTCTACTCTGGAAAAAAATTAGTAAAAGTATTGTTTCTGGCTTCCACTTTGTGTGGATATTTATACCTCTGAAAGTTAGTGCATACTAATATGCCTGAGGAGATTTTTCTCTTTAGTACTTCTTTCAGTTTGCCTTATACAGACCCTCATCTGTTCCTTGTTAATGCATTCCCTTTGAAATAAACTACCCGGAGATTCCCCCAACACCCCTTCAATTTGACCCCTTTTAAGTTGCTGCAGCAGCAGAAGATTGTTAAATTTTTTAATTCAATAGCCATCAGGGAAAGCTTAAAACATGAAACAAAGGGAACTACAAGCAAAAGTGAAGGGAAATAAAAAGAATCAATAAATGGGGTTTTATTCTTGGGGGGG
>NW_010228338.1:0-18240 GCF_000690775.1 Eurypyga helias
CCCCCCCCTTCCCCAAGAAATAATAAGGAATTACCTTAAGAATGAAGGGATCTATCCTTTTATCCCTAAATCCTGGTGCTTATATTTCCATGTATTGAAAGCAAATGATTTCTTTGAACATGATCAGACTTGCTCTTTCAGGTGTCTTTGGTGTCCTCTGTACAGGTTTTTTTCCCTCTCAAATGTTGAGATTATTTTGATCTGAGAGGAAACCACTTTAAAGTTGACCATGATGTTACCATTCTGCTATTTTTTTTTTTTTTTTAAGTCAACGATGTTGATGATGATAATAATAGTAAACAAGTCCTTGTCTTCATTCAAGCTTGAAACTCAAAACTTAACTAAAAAGACAAAGTATCCTCACTTGCTTACCTTGGAGGCTATTCCTGCAAGATGCTTTTATTTGTTAGTGAAAAACCTGATACTTCAGACACTGGAGCTCTGTAAACTTCCACATTTTGCTACTTAAAGCCTAAACTTCCCGAGGAGGTTTCTAAAATGTCTGAAAACTTTGGAATGGGCTTTAATGAGTGAGTCATGGGAAGTATTTTAAATATGCTTATCATTCAGGAGCTAGATTAAGTGACTAACCTGCAGGAATCATTCCTTACTCAGGTCCTGTGCTTTTACAGGTATTTTCGTAGATCATATGCGTTACATACGTCCTCTGATTAGTTGCAGTGATTTTTTTTTAGTTACTTGTCCTATTTTTTCCTCATGTTAACTCAAAATCCTCATCTTTCTTACTATAGAAATGATAGACAGTTCCTAGGTTTTGTTTTACTTGAAAGTACTCCAGAATAAGCTTTTAGAATGGTATTCCTGTGGATACACAAAATTCTGCAGCTCACTGGACTAGAGGGCTTTTGACAATCTCCCTGCCACTCCACATAGCATAGGTCCTCATTTGTATCAAGCTGCCCATCTTCCTCGGGCACCTACTGTCCTAGGATCACCTTGTCTGTGGACTTACTCAAAAGCTCTCAACTACTCATAAGCCACTTTGTATCTTTCTTCATACCACATGCTGGGTGTGCTAGTTTTTAGCTGCATTCCGTGCTGGTTTTGAGTCTGATCACAAGGCCTGTCTTGGATTTTTTTGCCCAGTGGGAAGGGAATCCTTCCTTCACAGCAGTCAAGACCTACGAACAACTACCATCACAAATGGCAGCAGAATGTGAGTTAGAGCAAAACCAAAGCTCTACAGTCATGTTACAGTTGGGTAACTACAAGTAGTTAGTGCTCCTGCTGTATGTACTGAGAGAAGATGACCAACTGCAAGAGGTGTTGCCACCCACTTCTGTCACAGAGGTTTGCACTGATGGGGGCAGGACCTTGAATCCAACTAACCTGCCTTCCTTTGCCAGTGCCTGCCTCCTGAGAAGGGACAGATCCACTAGATATCAGGCTCTTGTTTGGCACATTAAAACTCAAAGGAGACACCCATGGTCTAGGTTCTAGAAATCCAGGGAGACACTGCTGTGGAGCAGCCATGCTGGAAAATATAAGAGAAACTGCAATAAAATCCAGTAAGTGTATTTAATAAGCTAGTTCCAAACGATGGCCAAACCTTTCTGTCTCTGGTATGTTGCTCTTTATGAGCAAATTTCTTACCAATGCCAGATGCTTAATGTTGGCTTATTAACACTAGAAGATTTATGTAGCTAAGTATGCTGCTTTCTCCTCTTCTGGTTGGAAGGCTTAATTTTTTCTGTTTGGCTGGCTGCTTATCCCAAGATGGAGGTAACCATCAGTATTAAATTCAGTGAATGGCATTGTTGCTTGAGCAGAGTGGCCCAGGGTTGTATCTTTTATACCAGGCACTTCCTTTAACAATGGACTCACCTATGACAAGGGGACTGTTTCTGGATTTTCATGGTGCTTCACAACATCTTGGGTTTTTCCTGGTAAAGACTGGGGGGAAGATGAAAAGGCAAAATAGCAACATCTTGCGAGTTTAAACTCATTCTCACTCTAATTTAACAGCTCCAGGTGGCAGCTTCTTTTTGTAATTAAGCAAAAGAAGAAACTTTTGTGAGAGCATTCTGTCAGTGTGCTCAGAAAGCAGAAAAAGGGATGGAAGAAGGGCTCCTGGAAAAGGCAGAGAGTTTTCAGAAGAGTAACCACTTAGGAACTTCTGGAACACAGCAACTCCACTTGTGAACCTTGAGACACTATGGGTCTCCACAGCATGTGGGGAGATACAATGCCAGCTGTCCTTTTTTCCCTCTCCTGGATGGTAGCTGATGCTGCTGTAAAATGCCTCCTTTGGAAGAGGAAGAGTCTCCTGAGGCTTTCTCAATGCATTGTGAACACAGTGACATGGGTATGTCATGACTGTCATGTACTAAGTACACACTCATCTTGCTGGACTTCTTCAGTTTCATGTGTTTTAAGTCCATCCTGTTATGTAGGATCTGAGGTTCGGCTCATACACACGCAGAGCCCAAACCAACAATGCCTAATGAATCTTTACACAAATACAGTTACTTTCCTTCTTTGCAGAATGCTCACACTGATGTGAGAACACCTTCTCATTAGTTTGAGAGATATTTAGATGCATCATTTTAATGTGACTGGTATGTCTATACAGGTTCTTACTTTCCTAGCTCTTGGAGAAGCTTTTTCACTTGCTCATAAGGAGTTTGTGAAAAGTGGAACCTATGCTTCAAGAAGCAGATACTGGCTTTTTCTAGTGGGAACCCTACGTTCCCTCTTGAACTCACAGGTCAATTTTCAGCTAGTTTAGTTTGGATAAACTTCTCTTTCTTAGCTGCCATCTAGGACAACACAGAGTATGCTAAGCCTCTTGGAATGATAAAAGTACCTCCACCATCCTTACCTAACACTGTGGATAATGGGTGCAAAATGGTCTTCCATTGCCATCAAGCAGTCCTGTCGTTCTTCATTACACCTAACTATTCAGGAACTTTCCACAGGTGTCAAACAGGCCTTATAACAACTAGAAACACCCTGTAGGATTTGTGACTTGCTTTAAGAGAAAGATTAGGTGTGAAATGCATCAGATTTCTTGTTGAAATATAATTCAGATAATCAAAGTTCAGAGACTGAGTTCCAGGTACTGTTCATGGAGAGAGGTAAGTCTCTGAAAAAGAAGGGAAGGAATTCTGAACTCCTTTACTGTATGCCTGAAGCAGACAGTCTGAATAGCACTTTCTGATACAGTTTAGTATCATAAAGTGTAGACTGCCTCCAGGAGAACAGCTTGAAGACTGTTCTAGTACACCAAACTGGCTGGCTGTCAATTAGCAGAGGCTGCAATAGTGAACTTCCAAATTGTAATGGCTGCTTTCTTCACCCTGCTAAGAAAACTGATGATGTTTGTCTTCAGCTTTTGTTGCTCAGAGCGAGTTTGCACTGGTTTCTAGAAAAACGACATTGTCATCACACCATTCCCTGCAGGTCATGCCAGGTCTGCATTACTATTATGTCCAAGCTGAAACCAGATGTGGTGTTCACTGAAGAATGTTTCTCTGAAAAATAGTTATGTGGCTTTTTCTTGGTCTTATCTTCCTCTGCTGTCTCACTTTTGAATGTCTCCTAACTCATCTGCAGTCAGCTGGACTCATGGCTCCTAAGACCTGTAAAACTGCTGTTGGTAACAAATGACAAGATTGTAACATCCAATAGCATCTTCCACATGTTGCTTTACTGCTATCTAAAACCTGGACTGCATTGTTGAAGCAGATGGTTTATGGGATACTGGAAGATTTAAGTGAGAGAATTGTTTCCTTTTATCCCTTTTTAAGTCTTAGAAGCCAATTAGATGTTATAAAGTGGGCTGCAAAATAATTACAGAGTGCATACTGTTCACTGGAATACTTTGCATCATGCAGTTTTTCCCCCCAAATGCCATGCAGCTGTTCTAAAAGAGCACTGAGCTGTGTGGGAACATGGAGATTAGTTTATGCCAAAACACAATTAGACATATGTGGACACAGCTGTAGTAGAGAAGGATGTGCTTAAAGGCAAGACACTTAACAGACCTAGGTTACCTTTTGCTTTCATTACTGAGATATTTCAACATCCGGTTCCAGTGGAGGACTGTTGGTCAGAGTTAATTGCAAATTAATCCATTAACTTCTAAATGTTTCTGTAAAAAAAAAAAAAAAGAACATGAAGAAAAAAACAATGGAAAAGCACAATGGAGCCAAAATACAGCCAGTGCTGCAACTGTTGAAAAGGTATCTGTGTCTCAAGCCACCTAAACTGCACACAGAACTTGGTGTATTTGTCCTTCTGGCTCCTGGTCTGGGCAATTGTTTGCAAACCATGTCTCTGCAGTCAGAACAGATGTGGCAGTAGAGCTGTGACCCAGCAAATCTTGCTGTCTTCTGGTTTTCCATGCTTTGTAACACAGAAGCTACTTGGCCCTGGGAGAAGGCTACAGGCAAAGACAGAAGAAACACTGATGCTGTTGGGTGAACAGTTTTGGATTTTTCACTCTTATTCACAGTCTTATTGTATTCTTTTTAAACCAATTGGATCAGATGGAGAGTCAGAAGATTTGTTTTTTCAGGGAAGAGAAAATTCTCAAGACTCCTCAACAGCAGTGACAGGCAGAGAAGTCCAGAGGGGGCTGCTGGGAGGAGCAGGGAGTAGACAGCCACATCTTGGAGGTCATAAAATGTCTTGGTGACAAAAGGAAACTGAGTGGAGGTGGCTGTAACTATGATAATCACTGATTCTAAGCCTGGGAGGTAAGACAGGACTAAAAAGATACAACGACTTGGGAAAATGTTGTGTTTCAACATTTCTTGGGTTTTTGTGTGTGTTGTCCATGCCTCCCCCGCACCCAATTCTTTAGTTGCTTTTTAAAAGTCTATTAGTTTGGGAAGTCACTGAGAGAGAAGATCAAGGACGAACCTACCTCCCTGCTCTGGCTAACTTGTAACCTCATCACAGATGTCTGGCAGTGATGGAAGGCATTATACCTTCTGAGGATACTGTTCTTCCTGCCAGGAATCAACTTCAAACAGTTTCGCTTACATGGGGTGTTCTTATTTTATAACCTTTTCCTTCTTGTGCTGCTGTGAGTTGTTTACTTTTGGCATGCCTAACGGCTGATGGTAGCTCTGCTTTTCTTGATCCTGCCCTGTGGTGATACCTAACCTCCTCTGTGATGATTTCTGGTGAGTCGGTGCATCCCAAAGCCCAGAGTGCTGCTGGCATTTCACACAACATGCCGGTAGAGGTGGCTGAGCTTTTGATGCAGCTGTGCCTGCCCTTGAAGTGTGGATAAGTTCTTTACAGAGAGAATCATGTTGTGGTTATTATAATTATCTCATCTGAACAGTGATTAAAAAGAATTTTAGTAGTCACCCCAGTTAAGCAAGAAGTACATGAAAGAACTGATAGGTTAATCTGCAAACACTTGAGTTTCCCAGTGTGGGGTTGTTTCATGTATTTTTTCTGGTACTTTCTGCTGTGGAGTATTGTCCTTGGGAAATTAATCCATGCTCTCCAAAAAACATATTCCAGCTTCCACTTTTAACCAGAAGACTATGTATGTGAATCCAGATCCTTATTATTTTTATTAAATTATGCTAGAAAAGCTTTTTATAATGCCTTCTGGGAAATATGTGTTATACGAACAAGACGTTTCCTGGTATGAACATTACACTTGTATATGTCAGACGTTAAGAAAAGTTATTCTATGGTGTCACATTTCTCCTGAAAAATAACTAACACTCAGAAAATATTTCTAGTAGATGAATCTGAACTGGCAAGTGATTCAAATCCAAATAATTTACTCAGGGCTATCACTTTCTTCCTTCTCTTCCCTTCCTTCTCCCTGTGAAAAACAGTACCCAAGGATCTGTCTGAGAAAAGACTCATTTGTGGTGCTATGCAGAAAGCTACTTAAACTGGCAGCAATCTTAGTATCATGCTCTGAAGAAGTCCACTTGGTATGCTCCTCACTCGTCATTTGTTTGTGCTCCCTTGATGATTATTGAGTCATTATAATAATTCTATGCAGTGGAGAGGAATAATCACCTTAGATACAGGTCACTCAATTTCCCTTTGTCTGCAACTGGTCCTTAGGCAGCATCTGTTTAACGAGCTTGCTCAGAAACTGATTTTCTGTAGAAAAATGCCATTAGATTATTATTTTTCCTCAAAATGCCTTTAAACATCAAGAATAGAGAATAGAAACTCAGAAGAATGTGTTTCCTTTCCTCTCCACTCAGACATCCTGTAATCGAAGTTCTTATCTGTTGGTATGCCATGTGTGGACAATATTTTTGCTGCTGCAAGATTCACAGTACTCATATATCTGTCATTTTAATTCATAGCTGATCTAATCCATCAAGTTATTGTTAAGAAAAATGAGTTCTCAAATGGACTGGACATTTGATAATGTCATTTTATTCTTTTCTTTGCTGACCTATATCCATAGAAAATCCATCATGTTCAAAATGATAAATATATATACACATTGACAAAAAGACAGCTTCCAGTTGTCTGGCTTTTGAGATTGTGGTGGGCTGACCCTGGCTGGAGGCCAGATGCCCACCAAAGCTGCTCTGTCACTGCCCTCCTCAGCTGGGCAGGGAAGAGAAAAGACAACAAAAACCTCGTGGGTTAAGGTAAGGACAGAGAAGGATCACTCACCATTTACCATCATGGGCAAAACAGACTCAGCTTGGGGAAATTGGTTTAATTTATTACCAATCAATCAGAGTAGGATGATGGGAAATAAATCCGGATCTTGAAATACCTTCCGCCCATTCCTCCCTTCTTCCTGGGGTCAGCTTTTCTTCCTAAGTCTCTACCTCCTCTCCAGCAGCGCAGGGGGAGGGGAGTGGGGGTTGTGGTCAGTTCATCACACGCTGTCTCTGCTGCTCCTTCCTCCCCGGGGGAGGGATCTTTGCCCCCTGCCCCTGCTCCAGCCTGGGCTCCTTCCCACGGGACAGTCCTCCATGAACTTCTCCAGCGTGAGTCCCTCCCATGGGCTGCAGTTCCTCACGAACTGCTCCAGCGTGGGTCCCTCCCACAGGGTGCAGTCCTTCAGGAGCAGCCTGCTCCAGCCTGGGTGCCCCCGAGGTCACAAGTCCTGCCAGCAAACCTGCTCCAGCCTGGGCTCCTCTCTCCATGGGGCCATGAGTCCTGCCAGGAGTCCGCTCCAGTACAGGCTTCCCATGGGGTCACACCTCCTTCGGGCACGCCCTGCTCTGGTGTGGGGTCCTCCCCGGGCTGCAGGTGGGTCTCTGCTCCCCCATGACCCTCCATGGCTGCAGGGCACAGCCGGCCTCACCATGGGCTGCACCACGGGCCCCCGGGGAATCTGCTCCGGTGCCTGAAGCACCTCCCACCCCTCTTTCTCCACTCACCTGGGGGTATGCAGGGCTGTTCCTCTCACATATTCTCACTCCTGTCTCCGCTGCTGTTTTTGCAGCATTTTTTTTCCCCTTCTCAAACACGTTATCCCAGAGGCGCTACCACTGTTACTGGTGGGCTTGGCCTGGGCCAGCGATGGGTCCATCTTGGAGCTGGCTGGCATTGGCTCTGTCCGACACAGGGAAGCCTTCAGCAGCTTCTCACTGCTACCAAAACCTTGCCATGCAAACCCAATACAGAAATGTCTGCAGCTCAATAGATGCTTGATTCCTCATCTTTCCCAGCTACTTATTTATTTGTACGGAGTGAGTTGCTTTATTTTCAGAACTCCTCTCAAAGAGCAGGTCTGGAGTGTTGGTGCTGAATGGGAATGGCCCCTTTGCTTTCACTCATGAAATGAAACTCCCCCTACTGCAGTCTAGTTCATATCAACTGATGAAATACTTTTCTTCCATTTTCTCTCCATTGTGCATTGAGTGATGGTGAAATCAGTCGTTCATAGGATAATGATTTCTTAGAACTCTCCCTCTTCAGAGGAAATAGTGTGTGCTGCTGCCAGCTGTAGCATCATCAGTGTGGTGGCATGGTTACAGCTTGATGCTTCCTACTGGGAAATCTCCCCTCTGATTTCTGACGGGTCCTGTAGGAGATCTCTAAAATTTTCCTTGCAGACCCGATGTAAGACCTCCACAAGGTTTGGGCAAGATCAAACAGAGGTCTGTCAGGGCCTGAGCCTGCTCTGAATGCTGCTTACTAATGTGATGTAATATAATAGGGTATAATAATATCCTCCCTTTTCTTGCTTTGTAAGCCTCTTTAGATGGGTTTCCCATTCCCATTTCTTCATCGAAGTATCCTATTTTTCAACACTGATGAAACTAAATATTGTGCCTTCACCCCCTTCAATCCTCATTTTATCCTAATGTATCCACAACCCATGGGCAAGAATATTGCATTTTCTAGTATAGACAAAAGACATTCAATGAGAACTCAATAATAAACCCTTGTATTTTGCTATTACTTTGCTGTCAATCCCCACCTCTTCTTTCTTTCTATGCCTTCCCAACTACTTCTTTTTCTGTGTTGTACTTTGAAGGCTCTGGTGCTGCGCAGAATGACATTGTTTTTATTTTATCCAGTAGGAAATGATTTTATCCAACCTAAATGAAATGTTACAGCACTGTTCTTTAAATCTCTCAGTGTCTAGAGTGAAAGCATCTGCAGATTTCTTCATGGATTATTGAAAAGGAAAATCTTTATGGGAATGATTGGTAAGGTCATGCTCCCACAGGATAATATATAAGATTTTAATGTCCATCTACATGTTATATCATTTTTACAGGACTGACAACAAAATCAGGGAATTAAAATTTCAGCGAGGTTTTCAGCAGCATTTTCAAGCTACAAAGCATGCTGATAAGAGACACTGAAATGCAAAGCAGACAGTTTGCAGGTCAAACTTCAACTTCTTTCATTCCTTTGAAATTGCTGCAATTATAGCAGGGGAAAGTTTTTGTATGTGTGCATTTGTAAATTTCTTTGGAAAAGGGTTGCAGTGATAACATTACAAAGCTGATCAGAAGCAGAATTACATAGGTCCAAAACTCATTACCAAAATTTTTACTAAAACCAGCTGTTGTAATATTGATATGAAACAGAACAGAATGGCTTGTTCATAGCAGGCAAAGTTTCACTGCTTAATAACGACTACTTTGGGTTCAGGCCAGTGAACAGTTTAACTCTATAAATAATGCAATCTTGCTACAATTTCCTCTCTCAAGATTTGGTCTTCTTAATGATTTCAAACCTGCCCAGTCCCATGGTATTATACCGCTTTAAATGGCTGTGAACTGCTGACTCTTGGTAGCTATGTGGACTTTTTTCTGCTCTCTCTTTCAAAATGACCCTTCAGTTACAAGTAAATTATCAAAAAATAAAAGAAAACCAGGTCATACTGTCCCTTTGTGGCTTATTCTGCTGGAGACAACCACAAAATGTGACTTCTTTTCAGTTGTGGTATTACTTTATTTATTTCATTTGGGAATTGCTCACTTAACTTCCGTAACTTATTTAATTTCAGTATCCTTCAAAGCCAGGGGAATGTGCATTTCTTTTTTGTGTAGCTAAGAAAGTGGAGAAGGTGGGGAAATGACTGGCTGCACATCTGCAGTGGGAGAAGGAACACAGCTTCTGGATGTGCACCTTCGTGCCAGGTGTTGCCTGTCAGAGTATCTCCCCAACCCGTAAGGATTTTGGGACATTCTTCTCTAAAAAGAGGATGCCTATTTCTTTGGACATACTGGTATTCACTGTACAAAACACTGACTGTATCCTCACATCATATAGTTACAAACCAGGAATCATAGCCTTCCCTCTCCTTAGGGTTTAAAAAAAAAAAAAAAAGATGCCCCAATGTTTTGAGTTTGCATCTGTGTGTGTTTTCCTGGCCTTGTTTTGATTTTTTTCTATGGGACAGCAGTGGCAAGTTTCACTAGCAAAGATCAGCATATGTGCAAGTGTCTCTATAAACTGGGTAGAGACATTGCAGCACCTGCCAGTGCCCTGGATCCCACTTCAGCCCCTTTCCGGCTAAATATATGATTCTGGAAGGGCTGTGGGGAGGATGAAAGGGGAATAAATGCAGGGAGCTGAAGTTTCACCAAGGGATGAGTCATCTCAGGGTTCATGCCCTTGAGTATGGTTAGAGTTTGGGTTTGTTACTTTCATTAACTTCTGGATGGCTAAACAGGAATCAGATGTCAGCTTCCTTTGTCTCCTTTTAAATCCATCATAAAAATGTGTCTCGAGTCTTTTGTTTGTGTTTTGAATTCCTTCTGCATCATTTATGTTCACTGGGACTAGTAAGGCTGCTAGCAAGTGTTATGCTTTCTTAGAGCACTGACAGGAGTGAATGAAGAGTTAACGGCTGTGGCAGAGCGCACCACCTCTCATTCACTGAACCTGGAGACAAGATCTTGGAAACTTGAAGCAATTGAACCCAATTTCAAAAATACAGTGAATACCAGTATGGAAGGGTACTTGCTGCAACAACCTCCATCTGGCATCCGTGGGAAGGGTAGGGATTAAGTTGTTCAGGAGGACGGGCAATGGGGAGTGGGGAGTGGGTTTATTCTATGTCACTGCCAGCTGCATGGACAGTTGAGTAGAAAATATAGTGGGAATAGTGGCTGTATCAGGTCTGCCAGCTTTTCTGATTTTATTGCAAGGCTTACTGCTGTTTTCCTTACTCCATCCCATCAACTCTAGTCTTATGATTGCACAAGAATTTTGGCCTTGATTTATTGAGGAAGAATGTCTAAACCTTAGGTTAGGAAGTGAGGCTACAAATGTGCATGAAATACTCAGAGCTAAGAATGAATTTTAAATTCAAACTTTTCGTAGCTTCATTTTTTTGCTGCTATGCACTAGTTTTTGGAAGTTTCCTGAAGATTTTTTCCATGTTTGAGGTTGACAGGAGTGGTGTACTTCCTTTTCAAGGCATATCCTCCACAATGCACATAGCTGGAGGAGGCTCCTACAGGGTGAGTTCTCTCTGAAGTGGCACTATTTGGAATGACCCAGCACCGTGTATCTTTCTTTGCCTTTTTAGATATTCTAAATTGTGAAAGCATGCCCACAGTTCAACAGAAGTCTTGCAAACAGTATGTTTGCTGTCTGACCACTACTGTAGTAACCATCTTAAGTAAAAGCAAACATGAGGTACCAGGAATTCTGCACATCAGTTTAAGGGCATTTTGTCTGGACTAACTTTCTTGCAAGAATGTCTTCTGAGCTACTTCTCAGAGGAGGGGGGAAAAAAAAAGTGTTTTTCCAGAACAGGTAATTAAATTTGTAGTGATTTTTAGGTGTATCTGTATCTAAAGTTCCTGTAGTATCCAGGCTCATCTTACAGCCAGTTCTTCACTTAAATGGGCAGTAAATGCTGGCATAGCAAGGTGTCATAGAGTCATCAAAGCACTTTCTTTGAGTTTATGCTTTGTGAAAATGCTTTGTAATTACACATAAAGCTACCTATTATGAGAAGAAAGAGTAGAAATGAAACAACACATTAAAGAGGATAACAGAGGGGATGTTAAATATGGTAAACCCATGCATATAGTAAATAGAAAAAAAGATCTATAATTAAAGAACACTTTTTCCTCTCATTTTCATTCCCTAACTTGTTTTCAAAACTCACTTAAAGTGTAAAGCCAGTTTTAAAATTGTTTTCCTGTAGTTCCTTCCTTCCAATCATAACTCATTGTAACAGACTCTATCATCTACCTGACAAATTCAATTTAAACGTCTCTAATCTGCCTCACTCTCTAGATAGGATATAAGAAAATTAAGATTCAGTGATTTTATTCTTTTCCCAACTATCTTAATTAAAATTATTTACCATGTGCATTGTCTGCCTTCTATCATGCTCTGTCTTGCTGTTGAGATAGAATCAAATTTAATTATAAATGAACTCTTTGTATTTTGTCATCTCTGTAGAATCCCCAATAGAGATGACAGGGAATAATTACTTAACTGAAAAGACAAAGATAAACCAGGAAGTTTTACTGTTTGTTTGAGTTCCAACAGGACAAAGTGTGAGAAAAAATCCCTGAACTACCATGGAAGAATTCTTTCTCTTTTTTGCAACTTCATTGCTTCTCTATCATTTATGTTCTTCACGTGCTGAATTCAAAAGTATAAATTGTTAAGCACAGATTTTTATCTTGAATACCAACACAAATATTTTCACTGGCTTTTTAGAGTAAATCTTTCCTTTTAAAGGTGCATAGATAGCTGTTTTCATGTCAAAGCAACAATTTCACACATATAATTTGAAAAGCTGTTTTATGCTTGTGATTTATCTACTGAAAAATGCAACATTGTTTTACAGCCAGTGCTTCTTATTTTGCACCATCCCTTCCCATACCAACCCATCCCAACCTATATGAAAAATGATTTGTTTTCAAAAAGCAGAAAACATTTTAAAGCTGAAATCCAGCACATTAAATCTGCCAGTGCTAATAAATGTAATATAAAAATTGTAGGGGAAAGTTATGAACTTAATGTATTTTAATCTATTCCATGAACAATTTGTTTACAGCTTTTAACATTTGTTTCTTCCCGTGTTAACTTCTATCTTGCATGTTGTTTCTCAAATGCGCAAACATGAGTCTTGTAGCAATTTATTCATTTGCAGAAAACTACAGAACTATATAATCAGTCTATTTGGGCCAGACATTCCTAAAGCAATTGTCTTAGGCATATCCTGAACGCCCTGTATACAAAAACACACTCAATCTGTAAGTGATTACCAGAGATCATTGCAGGCAATACAAAGATTATTTTTACGTGTCTTCATGTTCTCATTTCTGTCCCTCTGGCACAGCCATAAATATAGCAGTAATTCCCTGAGGAGGAAGAGTGCAATTGGCCGACAGCACTTTTGGGAAGACCATCCCTGTGGTTTGCTCCGTCAGGTGGATAGCCAGCAGCTATTGACATTGCAGAGCACAGGGAAGGAGAGGCTATAGAACAAGCTCTCATGGTGTCTTCTCAGACCTAGTGATGTTGAAAAGGAGACAGCCCCAGAGCTGGCCATAAGACGGATACAGCACATCTCAGTCCTGTGCTCTTTGGCTGGGGTTTGCAATTCAGTGCTCCTGGGAGGACTCCATTTATGTGCACCTGTTTCAGCGCTCCCTGGAAGAGAGTGATAGGCTTGTCTGCTTTGAGACAAATGGCAAATGAGCACTCCAAAGTGTTTAGCTTTCTTTTTCTGATGGTTTCATTGACATCTAGCAGGCTGTGTTGGTGCATTGTGTTCAGTAATAGCTTCACATTTATTCACTGGTATCTCATAGTGTTTCAAACTTATGCAATGATTAAATGATTCTCTTTGCCAATATTATTTTGTACCCATTTTGTGTCCTACAGATACAGCTACTTTGGTGTGGCAGATGTTTTAGAAAGAAATTCTTGTGTACTTCTAACTATTGGTCATGCTTTCTACATTTTCTAATGCTTTTCTTCTGCATCATATGGTAAAACCTTAGATACTGGAAGAAGGTGGCAGATTGTCCATTCTCCATGGAAAGATGTGTGTAGGATTCTTCAGGTAGAGAAATTTTGCAGTTCAGGATATATGTGTGTTGAAGGAACTCTAGATTAGTCATGGTAAATTGATTCTTAGCCAGATATTGGTGGTGTTTGTGGCTAAAAATATGACTAGCAATTAGGAAAATCCAGGAAGTATCAGTGAATTTCAGACTGATCTTAACTGGCTATTCTCACATCTGCAGCCATCTATTCCTCCTGATTCATCTGCTTTTTGTAAAACAAACAAAAAAACCCCACTTGCAAATGATGGACAGGGTTCTTTAAATAAGAGTAACAGGAGAAGGAAAGACGTGTTCTGCATGTAACTTGAAAGAAATACCTGCCTAGAATTTCTTAAATCTGAAAACTGGTATGCCAATGAGTCTGGATGAGTGTCTTAGATGGAACAAATAATTACACAAAATTTCATTTTTACTGTGAGTAAAATAGAATAATTGGGTCCTGGTTTTGTAAGCAGAGAGTAAATGGAAGTAGTGACAGGGAAAGCAGCAATATCTACAAGTTTATGTTCAACTTACTCAGCTACTGCCTTCTTATTCTGCTTAAAATAGTGTATTCATGCCTTGCATGAAAGTATCTGTGTATGTGTATATAATATTTATGGGTATAAACTTATATTTATATAGACAAATAAATATATATCTACTGTTGTACGTGTGTGAGTAGGAATCATACAAACCGACATTGGTTATAATAGCTCTGACTGGTCAGATTTTCCAACCACCCAGGTACTATTTGGTTTTAAAAGATTTGGTTGTGAAACTCGGATGCATTATGTTGCAATACCTTTTGCAGCTTTCAGCCCTGGAGAAATGAGGGGAAAAAAGATAATCTAGTGAGTTATGTCCCTTATCAGTTTAATATACAACACCACCAGGCTCCCTGAGCGAAAAGAAACTTGATTCTATTTTGTCAATTCATTTATGATGTACCATTGCACTACGAATATGTTTAGATGAAACCTGAAAGCAGTTACAACAGTATTTACCAAAATAATTTCTACAACAGGTTTAGAGAACTATTTTTAAATAACTGGACTTTGACTGTTTCAGAGGTGCTTAGAGAACTGGATACAAGAAAACTGAGTGCAATTTTGAGACAAAATTAGAAATAATAAAGAATGTAAATGTCTTGAGGTTCAAAAATTGTCTGCTAGGTTTTTGCATCTTTATACTTCCTGAGACTAGAATCCATAGACTTTTGGGAAAGGTTATTCTAACTGTTCTTTGTCAGACACAAACGGAAAGCAGGGCGTGTGAATGTGAGACTCTATTCATTTGAAATTTTCAGGTCAGTTTTGCAGTATTAGGAGTTTGGATTCTACAGATCAGAAAGCAGCAGTAGTGAAGAAAATTGTCCATGCTTGTTTCAGAAAACTGGCAGCTGTTACCCTTGTTACTTTAATGAAACTTCAGGAACATAAGAATAATCTTACTTTATTTAAAAAGGGTGTTTCATTTCTGTCCTTAGAATAAGCTTCATTGATTTCTATACCATTCAGACACGAAATAAGAATACTAAGTTACTCCTTACAGGGCATGAGAGGCTTTGTAATACATAAGCATTTTGACATAAGCATTATTTTAAGTCTTGTCCAGTGTTTTCTTTGTTCTTGTCCTTGGTTGCAGTAATGGTCTGGGTATGTTTATGCAAGGGAAAAGTAGCAAGAGCTGTTTTCTGAATTTTAGCCCTTGCACAGTGATGATAAGGGGTGTAACAAGGCTTGGAAAGGTGGACTTCCCGTCCTGGTGCAGGGCTGGAGCTTGTTGCCAGCACACCAGTGCATGTTCTCTCCACTTCCTCTGCTGAGTGTGACACCAAGGTGGGAACTTGCAGCCCTGGGCAGAAATTCTGCCCTGGGACACGATGCAGAGCTCTGCCTGTGCTGTACCGTATGTTTGTATGTACAGTGGGGAGGAACATGTCCATGCCCAGCTACTGACATTAGCCGTGCATGTTTGGTCACGTCATTCTTAGACAAAGCAAAACCGTTTCTGAGTGGGGTCTGAAGGAACTGGAAGTTTGCTGCAGTTTACCCACTTGGCTCAGGGGATTGGAAACCAGGTATGATTTTAGCTCTCTCTGGAACTCACCCATTTCATAATGCATGTGTAGGAGAAAATGCCTTATGGGTTCTGAGAGTTTTCTCCAGCCTCCCACACTTAAGCAGGAGATACCATCTTTTGCAGATGAAGTAATTGCCTGGGAAATAATCTTAAGGAGTACTGAAACAAATAATTCTGGCTCTGTGTCCAGACACCCACAGACAAGTGCAGAAACAACCCAGGAAAATAATGCCTTTGGAAGCGCTCTGCCAGACTCTGCTAATCTACTTGTAAAGATCCCAGGATCATATGCCCTGGTTAACAGTTTGTACACGGGCATAACCAGAGGATGGTTTAGGAGCATTCCAATAGCCACAGACTTAATCCCTGTACTGCTAAAAAGAGCAGTGGTATCACAGCAGAAAAAGCTGATATGGTTTTGTTTTCCTCGTCTTCCTGCAGATTGTAGTAATGCATGTCCAGCAAGAAAGGTTATTAAAGTAGTATTGAACTCCTGCCCGGCAGGCTACACTGTTTTGTAACTTGCTCACCTTTCTATATGTTTTTTTTTATATTTTATTTTTAAAACTAAAACACAACAAAAATTTAAACCAGTAATGACTATTCTAGCTAATAGAAGAATCCTGCTGTAATTTAGAGGGCGCATTATATTTTTTAGAGTAATAGTTTGAATTATGTTTATATTACTGATCACTAAAGAAAGTGTTTCAAGGGTTTCCATTTGTATTTGAGTGACTAAGGCCAGGGACAGTCATTTGCCAGCACTGAGGATATGGTTTTGCGATTTAAAATACGCCTTTTCAGTGTTAGGAAGGCAGGAGGGAAGACCTGGGTCTGTGTTGCTGCAGCACTGTCAGAAAAGGTAATTATCCAAGTGTTATCCAAGGTTGATCTAGCCTTAAAAGTTGCTCCTCTCTGAAAACTGTGCGTCAAGCACTGGGTGCCATTAGACTAATGCATCATATACTTTATCTCTTACTGCAGTGGTTTCAGTACCACTTAAGATTGCACTTAAAAACCAGACTACAAAGACCCCAGAAAAATGAACTATTCCCATCAGTGAATGTTCTCTTCAAATGTTTCCCAACATATATGGAGGAAGAGTTTTCTCTCTTTCAGTAGCTTTATTTCAAGCAATAACCATCATCCTAATTGGTTGTAATTGATATGCTTATGATTAGGAAATCCAGGGAATGAAAGCTAAGAGACCATCACGAGATCTGCTCAATCTGGGTCCCACGTGTAATGGTGGATAAATGTTTGCATACTCAGCCTCCCTGCTGTAGGCATAAAGGATTTGGCGTTAAAAGTCTGGGACCGGCAGGTGCAATGCAAAAGCATTCAGAATGTTTACTTCATGGCACCACAGTAATAACTGTGATGACCAAAAAAGCCCTTCAGATGAATATACTCTGCCTCAAACAAAAAGAAAACAGCACAAGAGCTGCCAAAATACAACTCCCTTTCATGGAGAATGTGTTTCAAGGAGCTTTCCAGAAATGTTAAACAGCCTTAAGGTAAGCTTCTCACTGGAGAAGAGATAACTACACAAATACTAAGAAGAACCCCTTAGCACCCACTGCTACTCCAAGAGAAATCTAAATTATTCTGAAACAATCTTATAAGAAAATGGATGGAAGATCTTTTAAAATGTCAGAAAATGAGGAAAGAAAAAAAAAACCCAAAACCCAAACAGGTAAATATGGTCTGAGGAGAAAGGAATTGATGAGGGAGATGTGAGAAAAGAGTTAGTCAGAAGTATGACATTTTTAGTAATTTGTCTGAAAAATTCACAATTGCTGTAGGTACTCTGCGGGCTGACAGCGAGCGTTTGCATGTGTATGCCTACGGAAATATGCTAAAATTTAGTCAAAACGTGACACTTCAGCCTTTTGGTAAATACCAAAAGATCTTAGCCAAGATCATGCTTTATTTCAGGGACCACATCTCAGTTAAATGTAAAACTGGACCAGCCTGACAGGCTTCCTAGGAGATCCGTGGTTTTGTGCCATTGACATTCTACTACACACATCACAGGGTCAAAGAGGCCCAGCTGCATTTTTTTCTTCTTGCTAGTATCCTGTCTATGTAGTTTAGAAGCAATGGCTTTTGACTTGCTCTTTAGGTGCTTCCACGTCACGATTTGCTTTCCTTTCCCATACATAGCTGATATGTAAGCTATTAAGAAAATATTTTGACCATGATTCTAAGCCATTATCTTGCTGTGATGAAGGCGTATACTTGAGAATGCATTACCTTATTACATATAAGAATTATCAGGCACTGCATGATTCTTTCTTCGACTAGTAGGTTACATGTAGAGTGCCCTGAACTTCTTGCCCTGTCATGTTCAATCAGCAAGCAGTGCTTAGTATGTTCACAATCATCATGCTGCTGTTTCCTGAGGAGTTTGATATTGGCAGCAGAACTATTTGGAATTTACAATAAAAGTCCTTAAGAATATGAGATGCTTAAGGATATTTCTAGGTTAAAAAATTTTTAAAAAGGACATAAATTTGAAACACTGGTGCAGTTGTAAGCTAGCTGTGTAGTCATGTTGCTCTTGTCTCCATTTCAGGCTGTTGTTGGCCACCATGGTTTTACAATGTGTGGGTGTAGGTTTTTGTGTCTGAGCCAAGAATAGGAGCCTACATAACAAACTTGTATCCTTGATCCGGATTGTTACCGTGAAGAC
>NW_010228338.1:18256-35405 GCF_000690775.1 Eurypyga helias
CAAGGGCTTCTGAGCAGGAGAAGGGTCATAGCTGGAAAAAAAGGCCAAGCAACTCTGCACTCAATAAACTGAAGCAGGAAACCACAGCGTGACTCATTTCTGATGCGTAATGTATCATCAGAGCTCTCCCGTTACAGGTCACTGGTGGAAATGAAGTTCATCTTTCTCTGGCTTTCAGGAAACCGCTGAGAGAAAATTCCTTTAGGGAAGCCGCAGCTCCAGTGCCAGGCGTTTTGCAAGCAGAAAGGCAACACTGATACCTGACTGCTGTTGGTACTTTGCATAATCTTAACCCATCTGAAGTATCAGGTTCTCTTCAGAACACCTTTGCTTGGTGAGAACTTCAGTAGCCTGCTATCTGCTGTCTCAGTGAGGGAGCACTAGCCTTGTAGGCTGGGTGGATCAACTCTTTTCTTCTTATTCCCTTGATGCTACTTTTTGTGTCTCAGCAATGATGTGAACAGCAAGCAAACCAACTGGTAATGAAAATCAGCTAAAACAACAAAGTTTGTTACTGGGTTGGTTTTTTTTTTTTTTTGGACAACGATTAGCAGTTAGCCCAAGTCTTGAATGGGAACCAAAGTAGGTTCTGTTCCTATTTAATACCTATTTTTGAGGGACTATGATATGAGACTGTCGCTGAACTTCACAACAGAAACAAGTGATTCTCTTTCCAAGTTTCCTGCGGGATTTTAGGAGAGGGAAAAAACAGCATCAAGGATGTACTGACAATGCCCAGTGATGTGGGGAGACCTAAAAAAGTACAGAGACACTGACATAGGCAATGATGACCTAAAGCCATCTTGCTTTTTTGTTTTGAATTAAAAATGTCTATAACAGAAGATTCTTATCCTGAAATATTAAACCATGGCCCCATGAGCTACAGCTGTATTTTAAATCTGCTTTTGTTTTCACAAAAAGCTACATTAATAATACCTTGGCATGATACTGAGCACCATCAGTTGTGTAAAATTCCGTTGCCTGCTGTGCTTTTCTGTCATTAATAATACATCCTAAGTTGGGAGTGAGAGCAGAGTCTTGCAATGCTAGCTGATAAGATAGCTGAAAATGCTTCTTTCCTTCCAACTAGGATGATAAAAATAAGAAGGAATCTTTCATACCGTAGATGACAGGTTCAAAGTTGAACTGAGAGCATCTAACCCCACTGAAAGTCATGCAACTTCACTGCGTTGGAGGAAATCAGGACTGAACTGAGTTGTATTCCCCAAGGGCTGGGTTTAACCTTGAAAATATCAGCATGATTTTCTTTATGCTCTGATGATCCATCAGTGTCCCATAAATTAAGCCTGTGCAATTGAAAAAAAAAAAATTTTTTTTTAATTTACTTCCCCCTCCCACACAGTTTTTGAAGGCATTTTTCTTCCTGACTCAATTAATTGTTGTCTTTAATCTCATCTAAAAATTTTACAAAATTGTTCCTAGAGATGTTATTGTTCTTTGAGTAATGTTGGTTTTGAGAGTACTGTCTATTAAAACAATGGTGATGAGCTGTTTTTTTGGAGGTTGGTCAAGAACTCTATAAACTTGAGCTGACAGACAAGACCCCAAAATTTATGGCTTCCAAATCAGTCATCTTGGAAACGTGGTTTTCATCCAAATGAATCTTGTGTAGATGTAGCATCAGGCTTTTGTTCTATCTTCCCGGAGTGAAAACACTGGTGGTTTTTGCCAATGACGAAATTTATTGTTTGCTTACTCCCATCCTGCCTTCCTCTTGCAGAGGAGAGTTCAGGTAGATAGGGGAGGACTGCTGGGCTGTTTTTCATGTTGTGGTAACAGAGAAGAGGCCATTGTCTTAATTTCAAATACAGTTCTGGATCTGTACCTTGCATATCCCTTTATAGCTAGGGAGGCCAGCAAGCTACTTTGAAAGTAAATAAAGATATGTTGTTTCAACTCTTTAACCTGGAGAATAATTTGGCACAAGAAAAACCTCTGGACTGCTCATGAACAGAGGAATGCAAGAAATGTGGAAAGGACTTCCAGCCACAGAAACACTGAGGTTCTGAAACAGCCTTTCTATGCGACCACCTAGATTTGTCATGGCTTCTTTTACATTATCTTGTTTTCAGGTTATAGTTTGATAATTCTGAATGGGTTCATACAATCTGGTTGCCTACTTCTGCAGACAAGTAGAATTATTTACTTTGATACCTATTCCTAACATATTTGATAATCTGTATTTCAAAAGAGGAGAAAATAAGTTCTTTCTCTGATGTTGTTTTGTGTTGTTTAGTCCGGAAAATTGCTTGTTGGAGCATTAATCGAAAATATGTTTTCTTGTTAACCAAATACTTTTCATAAACTCTTTGATACCAGCAACTAATACTACAGAACTGAATGTATGTTATGAAATGAGGATTTGAAGGGGGTTTTTGCACAGTAGTTTGCTGCTATGTCTAGAAAACATTTTGGTTTGTGCGTTACTGTCAAATAGATCTGCTTATAAGGTAGAGGTTAAAAAGTCACTGAAACCTCTTGTCACACTATACAGTAAAATAAAGAACTCCTTCTTCTGGGAAAGAGAAATGGTTAGAAAGGGCGAGCGTGTGGGTTCACAAGCAATGTGAGCCAATCTCAAGGCAGGTTACCACCCAAAGGGGCCTTCCTGTTCTCCCTGGGATATTTTTTTCCCACCTACTCCCTAGTGTTTGAATATTAGTATTTTTAAATTGAGGTTGAATGGGGAATTTAAAGTAAAACTTGTAAGTTTTACAAAAAACTTTACCTTTTGAATTTTACCTTACCTTTACAAATTTAAGGGAAAACTTGTAAGACAGGAAGAGTCTTTGAAAGCATATCAGAGACCCTGAGACAGTGAGTACTTTCTTGTTTTCTGATAGATTTTTAAGTGCCAATATCAGCTGTGAACTGAATGTGGCAGTAGCTATGCCAGCAAGGGCCTCATCCAGCTCCAGCAGTGCACAGGTAGAGAGTGTGGTGGGAAGCATTAGTCCCCATCAAGCAACAAGGAGAGCACTTGCTCTAGTGACACATCTATTTCCATTTGATCTCCCAGCTGTGCTTTGTCCTCCTTGGCAGAATAAGCACTGTTGACCGAGAACACGACAGGGTATACCTCTCACACCCTATTTTGACTGTTGATGTGTTCAGATAAAAACTGGGCACAGTGCCCTCTCTCCTCCTTCATCTGCTAATCTGTAATCCCATCAGTTTGATTTTTCCAGGTAAAAGGGAATAGGATGGCACTAGGAAAGAATTCAGAATAATGCCTTGTGTCATTTTCCAAAGTGACTGCTAGACCAGTGTAAGATGAAGTGAAATGGAGGCCTGTGGCTAGTGATGTCCCTCAGGGATCAGTGCTGAGTCCAGCCCTATTCAATATATTCATCAATGACCTGGAGAAAGGGATAGAATGTACTCTCAGCAAGTTTGCTGACCATACCAAACTGGGAGGAGTGGCTGCCATGCCAGAAGGCTATGGTGCCATCCAGCGTGACCTGGACAGGATGGAGAGCTGGGTGGGGAGAAATCTAGTGAAATTCAATAAGGGCAAGTATCAAGTACTACACCTGGGGAAGAGCAACCCCATGGATCAGTACAGGCTGGGGGCTGTTCTCCTGGAGGGCAGCTCTGGGGAAAAGGACCTTGGAGTCCTAGCAGACAACAGGATGACCATGAGCCAACAGTGTGCCCTCACGGCCAGCAAGGCCAATGGCATCCTGGGATGCATTAAGAAGAGCATGGCCAGCAGGTCAAGGGAAGTTATCCTCCCCCTCTACTCTGCGCTGGTGAGGCCTCACCTGGAGTACTGTGTCCAATTCTGGGCTCCTCAGTTCAAGACGCACAAGGAACTACTGGAGAGGGTCCAGCACAGGGCCACTGAGATGATGAAGGGCCTGGAGCACCTTCCATAGGAGGAAAGGCTGAGACAGCTGTGTCTGTTTAGCTTGGAGAAGAGGAGGCTGAGGGGGCATCTTATCAATGCTTATCAGTATCTAAGGGGTGGGTGTCAGGAGGATGGGGCCAGGCTCTTCTCAGTGGTGTCCAGTGACAGGACGAGGGACAGTGGCCATAAACTGGGAAACAGAAGGTTCAGGCTGACCATGAGGAAACCCTTCTTCCCTGTGAGGGTGACAGAGCACTGACCAGGCTGCCCAGGGAGGTGGTGGGGTCTCCTTCCCTGGAGACTTTCAGAAGCTGCCTGGGCTTGTTCCTGTGTAGTGATCCTGTTCCTGATCCTGCTCTGGCAGGGGGGTTGGACTAGATTCTAGAGGTCCCTTCCAACCCCGACCACTCTGTGAACTCTGTGAATCTGTGGAGTGCTCTGCAACTCTAATCAAAGCTTCCTTCCTGATCTCTTCAAACTGCCATCTTCTTGGGACTTGTCTGGATTCTGGTGCAGTCCCAACATCATATGTGGCAAAGGTTCCTCTCTGTGCTGCTATGGGTGCTGTTCCCAGTATTTGTCTGCTTCCTAAGACAGAGCCATTTCCCTCAGCCCATCTCGTTTCATCAGCTCCCACCTTTTAGGGACCTTTTCCACTTCTCTGAAAAGCTAAACTGTAAACCAAACATACCCAGTCTTCACGTGGCAGAAGATTTCCTGGATAAATCTTCTTCCTTTTAAGAATAAAAGCACCTAATGATCTAATAAATATGTTTCCTCAATGCCCTTGACCATTTTTTGGGAATTTAGCATTGTTTCTACAGATTCTTCCAGATTTGGAAGATGAACGCTTCAGTTCAATTCCTCAGACCATTGAATGCTGCTCTTTAGTTTTGGGTGATAACACAGTAAAACCGCATTATTGGCATCCTTAAGTCTTTGTCCCTTTCCCACTCTTCTCTGCATCCCACTGCTTTTTAAAAATGTCTCTTCCTACCCGTCAGACCCTTTATGCTACACTGGAAGGTGTTTTACAGGGGGAATTTTGTGATAAATTCACAAAACCCCAGCCTTATATGCAGTGTCTTGACTGGTGGATAAATTTGCTGAGTCATCACACATTTATTTCACCATTCTTCTTGGGAATATGATATTTGAGAAATCCATGCCTTTGGGTGGTTTATCGTACACAGAGAGCCAACTAGGTGGTACATTCAGAACTCGGCAGTGGAGCAAGCTCAGCAGAGGGCCATCAAGGCAACCAAGGACTGGAGCATGTGACGTATAAGGAGAGGTGGACAGAATACGTTTGTTTAGTTTGGGAAAGACTGAGGATCTTACTGTTTTCTTCAACATCAGTTACGTGGCTAGAGAGAAAATGGAGCTACATGCTTCTAGTAGGTGTGCAGTAATAGGGCAAGGGGCAACAAATAAAAGTTACAAGTCAGGGAATTTGTATTAGACCTTAAGAAAGAATTTTTGCGCTGTAAGAGTAGTCAAACGGTGGAAAAGGCTGCCTGAAGGGGCTGTGAATTCTTCATTCTTCGAGATATTAAAAATTCAACTGGACAAGGGCCTGAGCAACCTGGCATGTCTTCAAAGGTGAATCCAGTTCTGAAATTGACTCTGTTTTGAGTGGTGGATTGGATCAGTTGACCTCCAGAGGTCCTTCCCGGTGTGAATAATTCCATGTTTCTGTGATCACACATACTGTTGGAAATAGCAAACTACAATGCAATAGATCACCTCTTCTATGTCAGTGTTTTAAGATTAAACTTCTGATGTTAAAGTTCTGATGAGTTCTGGTTCAACTACATTCAACATGCAGGTATTTACATGTCCCGTTGAGTATGGCCTTAAACCACTAAAGCTAATTAGCATTTTACTTTCTTCTTTCTGTGCTTGTGAGTACTCACAAGGGAAGCCTGAAAACATTATTTTCGTAGAAGATGGAAAAGGGACATGAAAACTACGTAACTCTAGGGGCAGTGCAGTCGGTAGGTTCTGGCTGTATTAGAAGACTATCTTGACATCTTTGTTTCAACTATTATGAACTCTCTCAGTCTATAGCTATTGTAGTGGTGCTTCAGCTTTCTAACATAATGCTGGAAGTATGGATGGATACCAACTGGATGTTTTTATGCCATTATTTGCCAGCATATTTCATGTTGATGACCTAGTAGGTTGTCTACCTGCTGTTTCCCCAGTTTTTGTATAATTTGAATTTTTTGTCTGCAACCAATTCATATCTTTCAGTTTGTTATGCTCAAAATCTTGTTTATGGGCAAAGGGGAATCACACCTTGTATGTTAATAAAGCCAAGATTTTATTGTTGGTATAACTGAAATATTAATTAGTCGAATCACTATAATTGTAGATCTAATTGTTACAGAAAACAAAGGAATAACAATGCGTTAAAATAAGTGTCCACACACTTCTTGTTAGCAGTCCCTTTTCCCAGTCTCATGTTCACCCTTCCACTGCTCCTCTTGGTCCTAAAGTCAACAGTTTCACTTTGGTGTTGTTATTGAGGGAGTGTCCATAATCAGGGCCTTGCTTACAAGATTGTTGCTTAAATTACACCTGAATAAACCATTTAAAACACTCCAGCTTCTATCCAGTTCTTTGAAACTCCCCACAGTTTTAAAAAGCTTATTGAAAATCAATGTTCTGTCTTCAGAGAACTTTTTAGGTGAATGGTTTTAAAATATTGGATTCAAAACATCCAGATCTGGTTTTGAGGCATTTGATATTAGTAGAGGAGATGTGGATGTCATCTACTAGATACTTCGTTTTCATTTTAACATCCCCCTCCGAAGGAGAAAAAAAAAAAAAAGGAAAAAAAGAAAAAAAGAGGAAGAGTTCCCAAGTGATACTACACACTTCCATGGTGGCATGGGCAAATCTGGAAACTGATACTTGTGGAAAGGCCAAAGCCTTCTCATTGGTGAGTTTGTTTATTCACGGGATGAGCTGACATTTCTGAGTCCAAAGAAAAAGACAGATGACTCTTTAAAGTGGTTTGTCAGTAGACTGTCGCGTTAGAGATTCCTCATGAAGTTAGCCGGGGAAAGTGACAAGAATGATAATGAAGAATGAACTTGTGAGGGGAGAAAGTGGAGTGTAGAAACGGGGCTTAGAAGATCGTTAGATGTGGCCATGTAGGAGGCTAAGCAGACACCGTCTCTGCTTTCAGAGCTCGAGATTTTGCCAGGGTGTAGAGTGAATCTGTATTTTGTTTTTCAGTTGCACAGAGCCCCTAGGAAATCCGCTCCAAGTGAGCAAATATTTAGAAGACCGCGAGGCTGAAATTGAAATTTATTCTGGTCAAGTCTACCGAAATGAATGACCATAAAAGCCAATGCAGCTAAATAGAAGAAGCTTTCTTGTAGGAAAGCAGATTTCAGAAGGGATAAATATCATTGAAAACTAATAACGAAACTGGAGTAATGAACATAAAAAGCAGGACTGAATATTTTGATCAAAACGAACAAATGTTTCTTCACAGTAAACTTTATACAGCAATTAGAATCTCTTGTTTGGCTACCTAAATGAGAGAGCAGATCTTAATGGCATATTTTTATCTTGTGTGAATATGCATAATTAACCTTTTAAAACTGGAATTTGAGAATATGTTTTTCTCTTCTGTGACTTAGGTTACACTGCCATGGATTATTAGTGGCTTTGAAGTGTTAGTTTCAAGCTTACAATTGGTGGTTTTATGTTTTCTAAGATGGAATCAGTCCATTTGTTTGATTTACTCTCATCAATTGTTCTTTATTTTTTGCCTCTGGATAGACTTTTACCAACTCATGTTGTTTGATTCTTTCATGTAATTATGCTTGTTGAATATCTCTTTGATATATTTTCCAGAGACTGTGTTATGTTTTAGTTCTCAATATTTCAATGAATTAGCAAGGGAACTAAGTTCATTAAAGTCTATCCAAACCCTTTCATCTAGGGTCAGCTAGTTGTTGATTTGAAATTATGTGTCCAACTTTTGCTCTTGTCAGTATTTGTGCAACTTTGCTCAAGTTATATGGTTCTGCCAGTGTAATTTAGGAGAACGTTTACCCAAAGAACATTTCTAAAAACAAATGAGTGATCTGACCTGTAAAAGCAGCTTTTTGATCTTATCATGAAAAAATTATCTGTGAAGGTAACTTCTAGGTCAAAAATGGCTGAAGATAAACTGATAACCCAGAAGATCCTGTACGGAAGTGGTTGTCGATTGTAGAGCCTGGGGAGATGGCTACTTTCAGTCTTGCATATAAATGGGTAAATCCAGGCTCCCAATACACTTGCTAATCTATACTGGAATGCTGCAGGAGACTACAATCTGGTGCAAAATCATGAATCATGGAAGTAACGTGGTCCTAAAACTCACTATCATTCCCATTGCAGAATTGTTTGAATCTGTTCAGTGTGGGCCAGAAAAATGATGTACTTCATTATGTTGGGGACCTACCTCCTGGTTGCATGATGCATCATGTTCTGTTGGGTTGATAATTTTATTAGGAGGACTCCCATTTTCTGTCATGTATTCTTAAAATTACACATTTCCTGGAAAAGAGAAAGGGCTTTCTTACACTTCAAGGAAGACTTCTGTGCCAGTGAATGGCATTCATCATGCACTGGCATGCATAAATCAAATTGGTTTATAATTTGGCTCTCACTTCTGCTTTTAGCAGTCAACAAAGTTCCTTTTCATAGAGGCTGAGATTATCTTCTTGCACTTGTCCCTGCCATACTGTAGGGTTGGAATAAGCAGTCTTTCTGCTGTTAATGTGGGCTTCTAATGCTATGTTCAGATCTATGACAAATGCAACTGTAATTGAATATACCGTTACAGTTAATGGATTTAGTACTACTTAAAGGAGATCTGAATTTGGCTTCTGTGTAAGGAAGGATGTTTCAAGCCTATTGGTACAGTTGTTTTTCACCTTTATTGTACCAACAAGTATCAGAGATGGGTTTTTTTCTGTCTGACTGCAAGACCTGAAACTGATGTTTAAAACTTGTTGAAGAGTGGCCTTGTAGTTGTTGCTGCTTCAATTATCTTTCCCTGAATAATAATAATACAAAATGTACTAAATGAGGACTATCTTTAGTTATCTGTTTATTGAGATTGATTCATTCAAGATACTTACCCTGACTGAGTAAGTACCCAACCTCTGATTGGAACTCAGTTCCTAATTTGCCAAGGAAAACCCTGAAGGTGCATTATATATATGTGTGTACTCTTTCCAAAGACGATACTCAGTGCTGTGCAGCTAACAGTAAAGACTTAAAATGTTGTTGCAGAAGTGGCTTCTTAAGAACTGTGTTCAGTAAATTTTACTTTGTTCTAATGGCTCCATCCTTTCCCAGTATCAATCCCCCATAATGCTAATGTTTTGATCCACTGTGCACTGTAAAAGCACCAAAAGTGCTGGAATTTTTTTAGGTAGAAGTTACAGTTCTAATAAAGTCGCATAAAGAAGGGGAATTAGGTGAGAGAAAGAAACTGGAATCTTTGAAAAGTGGATCTTTTCAATGAGAGTTTGCTGTAGCAATCCAGAAGGAAAAATAGTCGTTCACTGGTGGATCACATGGTGTTTGGGAAAGCTATGGTATGTATTGTTGTCACCTCCTTAATACTACCTTCTACAGGGGTGATATAGATGGAGGAGTACCTGGCTGTGCTGTCAGTCATTAATGCCTCTGTCGTTGCCCTATAGCCTTCTTTAAGGAGAAAGATGGGTTTTCTCTTGCAGAAGCAGGAAATGCCATTGCCAAATACACCTGTGCTCATGCCTGGAACTCCTTGCTTCCCATTAACTACAGAAAGAATTCTAGATTAAGAACTTAATAGACAAAGCCTAAAATATTGCCAAAAACATGCTGGAACTATTTTTTAAACCTTATGTAACATTCTGTATTTTTCTGGTAGTTTTTGTATTCAGAAAGTAGGTGGATATGTGGGATTTCCCATGATCCTCAGCAATGTGCTTTTTCAATTAAAAAAGACTTGTTGAGTAGCAAAAGGATACATTTAACTAATTCATAAATTGCCTGAGCTATAGTCACTAGAGTTGGAGTTGCGCTTCTGTTAAACAGCCCCATTGTTTGTGATTCCAAAAACTGGTGCAATTAACTGTTTTGCAAAATGTCTCATCCTTTTGCATGCACTTTATTTTTTTATGACTTATTCCCTTTTCATTTAAACTGAAATGGGTCTGTTTATGAGTTGAGAGTAAGTTTTAATGGCAGCCTAATCACAGCCCCCAGCGTTTTGGCCAGAGTGGTCACTCCCTTCCTGCCCATAAATAGGAAGCATCTTGAAAGTGGAAACCCTTTTGCTTACTGCTTGAACAGTGTCTTTGAAAGCATTTACTTCTAAGACATTTGTATGGACCAAGTATTCCTGAAAGCACTGAAAATTTATTCCTTTACGGGTTTTGATATTTAGGGTTTTGTTTTTTTTTCTGGCCACAAATGGCAGTTTCTTTGAACAGCTGGGAATAGCGTGATATTTCAATTCAAGAGAATAACATGGGGTTTGTGATGTGCCATTAACCAGTTGTGAAAGAAACTCAAGAAATTCTTTCAGTTTCTGATGTCAGGCCTGTTGATGTGTGAATTTCTAGGCAATACACATGCTGAGTATATGAAAGGGAAAACAAAACCTGTGCTGGGGTGTGAGATGTCACAGTATAAGCTGTCCTAACACCATAGGTTGAGGAAAATACCCATTCATAAAAATCTTTCATTTTGATATGAATCCTTTGACATGAAGACTTCATAGTGAAGTGAATGGACTGCAGCTAAAATTCATAGTTGATTTCAGAGTTCTCAGGGGCATAAAGTGTGAACATGTGTTTTGTGTTAGATACTCACACAAGTATGTGCTTCAATAAAATGAAACTTTAAGCCAGCTAGTGAAAAAAATGAAAATTTGAATGAGGAGATTCGAAAATCAGGTGAAAGAGTTTGGATGTGTGATATCAACTACTCTGAGCCACAAGAATTTTAATCAGTGTAAAAACATAAAGAGTTCTTATCTGGAAAGCATGTGACAGAAGACTTACTTAGCTAAGTTCACCTGAGATAATTCTAAAATTAAAATTGCCATGTACAACAACAGGAACCAAGGAGTTCTAAATTAATGGGTTTTTTGCCCAGTGGCTGAATTCTTCTCCCCTTTAAACTAATGGGAGTTTTCTCATTGTCTCAAAGCAGAAATAGGAGTTGATTTTTGGACTTCAGATATCTGTTTGTTTTTCTGTTGTTGAGGAGTCAGTTTATGGCTTACTTAGGAATGGTTCTTGCATCTCAAACATTAAAATGCACCAATAATTGAATGTGAAAAAAATACGACATTTGATTTGCCTGTTCCTAACTTGGCTGTTACTAACTGTCTTATGCACTGGTGTTGGGAGGATCCAGAATTTTTATGCTTATGAGACAAGAAGTGTTGACCAAACCAGCTGTAAGTTATGTTATGTTCTTGACCTTTAGTCAGGAACCTAATTCTAGAAAGTATGACAACTGTCCTTTATCCTTGAAAAAAAACCACTTACTTTTTCTAATGAGTACTTTAATCCATAGAAATTAATAATACATGTTTAATGTTTGGTCTCACCTTTATTTTTTAGAGTGTGCATTCTTCTTGGTGCTTTTTCCAGAGGGCTAATACACATGGAAGGAAATGCTTTGTGTGAGAAAGATTCAAATTGTAGCTATAATGTGCCACCTGTGTCCCATTAAATCAGTTTATTCAGCTTATTCCCAGAAGCATCCTGCAAGCCAAATGACTTGTTCCAATGGGGACAGCAGCAGCAACCTGCTTTCAGTCACCGTCTTTCTTGGCTGTTGGGTGGCTATTCATTTCTAGCGCTGCTGCTCTGCATTGGCTTGCTGTACAATGTGATACCACACCTGGCAGCAGGTGCTAAGCAGCTGCTCTTTGTCCCCATCCAGTTCCCTGTTTTTCAGTTTGTGGCCCTCTGACTCTCATATCTGCCTCTTGTTCTCCTGAAACTGTATGGCTTACCCCAGTTTTCTTTCTGCATCACATACTCTTCTATTTTAGGGTTAAGTGTGGGGTTTAGTTTGGTAAGGGATAGGTTGATGCCTGTTCTTAATGGGGAAAACCAGCTGCAACTATGGGTAGCTCTAGAGACAGTAAGCTCAGGCGCTTCAAGCTGAAGGCAAGAGGCAGCGCCTCCATAAGGAGAAAGAGGTGTTGGAGCCACACCTGCCATCACCAAGGATGGCCCACAACTCGGAGTCACACACAGGGAGCTTATGACCATAACAAGAAATACCGTGCTTCCTAATGGAGTACTGATAACTTTTTCTTGATGATCCGAATATCTCACCTGCAACAACACAAACACTAATGTGCTCTACAGTGTTTTCAGTAATGGCAATACAGACAGAGTCCCTGCTGCAGCACTCCAAATTCCTCTTTGCCAGCAGAATCATATGGGGGTACACCATATGGTACACCAACACCTGGTCTCCTGGATGCAGTCAGAGTGCTAACCTCATCCCTGAGGAGATGGAAATCCTGAATGGGGGACATTCAAAGACGATCCAGAAGAAATGAGAGCAAAAGAATTCCAAAGCAAGCAAAATCCGTTTTAATAGGGAAAGTTGCTTGTAGTATTGTCTCCAGACCCCAACAAATGTGTCTGAGCAGGTGACTATATTCTGGAAAGCAGGGAGTTTGAAGGACCATCTTAGGATGATGAAAGACCAGGAAAAGCAAATAAATAGTTTGCTAGAAGACAATGTATTTTAAGAGTTTTTTCTGATAGAAACAATCTCGCATCCCCCTGTAGTCTGTAGTGGTGACTCCCTAGAAGATAACTCCAAACTCCAACACTTATAGATTCAGGGACTTCTATAGGGTGAGGAGATGTCTGTTGTTTCCCTCTCAAATGCAACAGAACCATAGAACCTTTTGGTTGGAAAAGTCCTTTAAGATTATCAAGTCCAACAGTTAATCTAACACTTCTAATAGCACCACTAAACCATGTCCTTCAGAACCTTGTCAACACATCTCTTAAATACCTCCGGGATGGCAACTCAACCACCTGCCTGGGAATAATGGGAGCAAGCTCCAGGTCCAACTCACAGGCCCCAAAATCTGTTTAATATAAAATCCTGTCAGCAAGGACATACCAGATACTAAACTGATAAGGACAGATACTGCACTTAATCTTAGCCAAGAGGCCTAGAAGTGTTTTATTGGGTTTTTTGATGCACAAAGAAATACATTATTAGTGAAAGTCTCAGAACTACATAGAATCCTTGCAGCATCTTTAGAGATTGAAAACACTTGTCACTTACTGGGGAAAAGTATTCTTTTTCCTGAGCTTATGATGGATTAGATTTAGTAATGGAAAAGCATAGCCTCCTCTGAACTCTTATTGTGTAACAGAGGAATATAATTAAAACATAAAAATTAGGTAATGCTATGGGCCTAATTAAAACCTTATTCTTTAACTGGATTATATTACTTTCATTTTTTGTTCAAATCCTTTTCTTGAAAATGAATTCTACAGAAGATGGAAAATCAGGTTTTATTTCTCATTGACCGTTTATGTTGCGCACTGTGATTTGAATGCTGCTACTGACGGAAGAAATAGGAACATAACTAGCAGTCTAAAATCTGAGCATTTCTAGTAAAACCCTTATGTTATCATGCCAGTTCATTTTCCCATGGCCAGTCTAACTGAAATTCCATTCATACATGCTTCTGAACAGGTTTTTTTTCTTTGTAACTATTTAAAAAATTGTGCATTTGCTAAGCAATGTCACATAAAATCTCTGTGGTATTTTCAGCATTTCCTTTTCTTCTGCCATAACCCTCTTTCAAGTTGAACTACATGCAGAGTGCACACAAAAAGCAAGGGTCTCAGCTTATAAAAGATGCACTAATAGGAAAAGACCAGACTCTTGATATAAGAAGACATTTTTATTTAACAAAGTATCTACGAGCTAAAGAATTTAATGCTTTTAACTACCATTGATGAAACAGTGATTGATGCAACTTTTATATCTGGATGAACAGCCACTACCGTATTTGCTTCCATCATAATCTGTGACTTCTGCATAAAAATGTCTACATTTGAAGATAACAGAATACACATTTTTTTAATACAATACACTAGCTGTGTTTTAAAAGCATGGTCAGAGTAGCCATTTTCTGGTAGTTTTTGAAAAATGTTGAATTTTGGAAATATGACTGTCTTAGACTTGTATCACAAGTGTATTTTCTGTTCACTGTGCCATCTGGTCTCTTTGTCATCCAAGAATGATGAATACATGAACATCTTGGAATGCTGTTACCAAAAGGCTGCTAGATAAAACAGCGGCAAAAAGGCCAGATAAAGAAAATGTTTTCCCTGGGGGACAATGGGGAGATCCATGAGTCAGCTGTTGCTTTAGAGAGGAGTAGACAAAGAAATCCAGGATCCAACAGCTTACAGTATCCGTACGAATTAAAGAAACAATACGATAGTTTTCCCTCATAACACTAACATAAAGCTGTTCCTGTCTGATCTGTAAGCTGTGGTGATGCTGGTGCTGTTTGGCTGGTACAGAGAAAGGCTGAGGCACCCTCATACAATTCTCTCCTCTCTTTGTACTACTCCTAACTGTGTTGTTTCAGAGGGTTATTGCCAAGTTATTCACTTTAAGTTTCTTCAAACTTGTGTACTCATATGTTTGGCAACCCTTCAATACCTGGGTAGAACCACAGTTGGTTTTAATTTGGAATTATTGAATACTTGGATTAAAATTGTTCTAAAAAATTACATTACTTCTAAATCTCACAATGAGACAGTAATAATTTGCTGACTGGTTCCAAGCTGTCCCTCTAACCACATTCAGCATTGGATAGTATTACTGTTGACATCAGAGGTCTAACTGATCCTACATTGTTTGTTCCTGTGCTATGTCTGGCTGTTTGCTGATGTCACAATTCACACCTACTCTTGCAGTTTCTTTATCTGTTATTGTCAGCAGGAGCGAAAACCCAAAATAATTTATTTCTGACATTAGAACACAATTTCTCCCTATAACAGGCACTTTTCAAAAGGGACAAACATCTTGCTCAGAAAATTATCATAAGGCTCGTGTCAGTGGAGGCACTGGATATTCGTATTCACTATTCCTGATCCTTTTCTACTTGCGCTATGGACTTCTTACATGCTTGGGACAAGAATACATACAGATCTGAATGCTGCTGATCTGCTCAGATCTGAAAGAGCAGCAGAATGTAAGGAATACCATGAATGCAGAATGTGCACAGATCAATTTAATAGCACTTGCAATTTGAAATGGCTCTCTAGCAAAAGTACCAACACTTGTTATCCTAGGAAAAGGAATACCGGAGTTTGTATTTTCCCCAAAATGGTTGAAAGTATGAGGAAGGGAAAAGAACATTAAATAAATGCAAATTGTTTCATAGTCACACTTCTGACCTTTTTGTTCTGAAATGATTCCCATCTTTGCCAATCATCTATCCCTAATGGTTTACTTTTCATCTGCTGATACCAGATAGAGACCAAGAACTGGTCTATTCGGCACTGTGTGAGGCTGGTTGCCGGCACTGCTCGCAGATGGGCTATGTAAGTCCTCAAACAGCTTACAGCTTACTAAGGAGTCTTCTGCCCGAGGTCACAGGATGAGTAACTGATGAGTACTAGTAGGGCAGAAAAATAATCTTTCACTCTTACTACTATGTTAAAATAAGGACTCTGTAAGAAGTGAGATCACGTGGTTGTGGTCTGCTCAGGACTCCATTTGGATGTGCTGAGGCAAAAGGAAAAATAAGTATCCCCCTACATATATGCTGCTTGTCTTCTGTGTTTGGTTCTGAGCTCATTCTACCTTGCTGCAGCCTCTGACGAGCAGGTCTTCTGTATTTGCGGGAGGAAATTTACAACCTGGACTTGGCCACAAAACCAAATGTCTGCTTCTGGGACGACACATCAAGACAAGTCTGCGAAACTAAGAACTGTGGGTTTATAAATAGTATTTACTCACTTCTTTGTATCAGGAGTTGTGTTTGTATCCTGAGATTTCAAAAGTTTTAACTAAAAGGTTATTGCAATATTTGTAATCTTAGCTCTGGTCAAAATCTTCTATTCTGTTTTAACTGGCTTCACAGAATGATTAAATAACACTGATCAGTTAGGAGGAGGACGAAGAGTCAGTTGATGACAAACTATGGTGAATGTTGAAGACATTAAAGCATATAGATCTTCCCTCTTTTCTTTCTTTGTTTTATGAATGCTCATCTTAAATGTTCGGTAGTAAATCTCAATTCCCTCTTGAAGTCTTTAATACTTAAGAAAAATCTCCTGCTCCAGTATTGTGAAAAGTCTGACACAGCTGTCTGTACTGCCAGGGGAAATCTAACAAAACCCCAACTTTATTTGAAAAAAACATAATTTAAGCATTGATTTTATAGGTCTTCTAATGTGCTTATTAAAAGTAGACGTATTAGGAATATAGGATGGTAAAATGCATTCTTTAACATATGTCATCATGCAGGGACTTAAAGAATAGGTGTCCACTTAAAGAGTTGTTTGGGTTATTGAAGTGTGATTGATCTTAAATGCACTGTGCAGTTTTATAATCTAGAAAACTGTTTATATTTAAACATAGTTTAAATATTGTCAGAGCAGGATTTCAAGTTAGGGAATAAAATTCTCTACCACATTCAGGGTTTATAGTACATTCAGCTAAAATTGTATCATCCGTTATAATGTAGAATTCATCATCCATGATGAAATGTAACTTCGGTTTCTGAAAGAATGCAACAATTTAAACAAATAATCTCTGTACTTCCCAATGATTACCATCTTTCTAGATTTGTCTGTTTTGTTTCCAGTCTTCTCAATATAAGGACACTATTTATTTTCATGTATTGTCTACTAGCCAAGCACACCATTGCCAATAAACAAATGATCCCCTCAGGTAAAAAATTACATCCTTTCCAGAGCATTTGGATCAATGGATGTAGAGTGAATGGCTCCAATTTATCAGTCACAAACTGAAAACTGTTTGCTGAAAACTGTTGTTTTCATGGCTAATGCTGACTCAGAAGCTCTATATGAAAGCAGAATGTTCTTGTTATGGATTTAAGTTCATAATCTCATTGGTATCAGTGGGGAGGTGACCTATATACATCAGACACTGCTTGCCATACTAATCTGTATTATCAGAGAATCAAGGATGGTTTGGACTGGAAAGGACCCTAGAGATCATCTAGTTCCA
>NW_010228339.1:0-2229 GCF_000690775.1 Eurypyga helias
GTGCTACCACTTTTTTTTTTTTTTTTGCTTTGCTTGTGTGCATAGCTTTTGCTTTACCTATGAGACTGTCTTTATCTCAACCCACAAGTTTTCTCACTTTTACTCTTCCAATTCTCTCCCCCTTCACACTGAGGGGGATTAAGCGAGCAGCTGTGTGGTGCTTAGTTGCTGTCTGGCATTAAACCATGACATTCTAGAAGGAACCTGTTTCTGAACAAATCCATTAATACATTTTATATGTTAGCACTATTACTAATATCCAGTAGTACCTTGAGCCCCAAATTAGATTTCATGTCTCACAATGCTAGTTGTACTAAAGAATGGTCTGGTAAAACTGACTATAATGGCAGTTCACAGAAGTGGGAGTTAGTAATCTGAGCAGAGACACAGTACAAGAAAGAGAAGGTAGATGCTACACAGTAGGTCCAGGTTTTCTAATTCAGCTTTTCTGATTCCAAGACCAATATATCTACCAACTCTAGTGACTGAATAGACTGTAATCTAGACAAAAGGTTTTTTTCCCTCCATCAAATATGTTTGCTAATTTTACAATAACACAAAAAGTTTCACCTTTATGAATTTTAGTAGCAATGATCAGCAATTTTAATTCACACAAAAATCACAATTTGATAATTAAGATATAATACAATGGAAAGAGTTTGCTGAAAAGGTCCTGAAGATTCATCACCATAAGCTTCTGAAAAGGTCTGTGATGGCATTTTTCTCAACAGATCTCTGTATTCTTCATAAATCACAGCAATCTGAGTAATGAAGCATATACTCAAGACAAAATATCTACTGTAGCTTTTCAGATAATTTTTTCAACAGCAGTATAAAGTTTTAAGCCAAGGGCATACTGAAAACTCTTAGACATCAGTTTAGAGGGCAGTGAAAGAATGGGATCGAAACAACTGTAATTTAGAAGGAAGTAAGCATCCCTTGGGGAGAGAGGAAAGAGGGAAGGAAAGGACAGATGAATAAAATCAAAATATTTTCACTTGCAAGGACGACCCAGTGTTGAAAACAAGCTATTATATGAGAGTTAAACTAAAGTAGGATTTATGCTAAATCCTTTGCCTCTGGGACATACACACCAATTTAAAATATGACAAAGTTTCTAAGTTCATTGAAGCAATGACATGTGCATATATTCAATATTTATATCACTCAGAATTTCCTGGGTTTGTGTTGCTTCATAGAAATGAAAGGTATTGGATCATGAAAGGAAGAAATCTTACAAGTGTATCACACTGTCCAAATAAAGCAGATGCACTGTTTCTCTTTTCAATGGTTTTCTGACAGGCCCAGGTTTATCCTTGGATAGTGACAATTACTTTCTCAAAAGGGTTGGTATGATTTTTTTGTTTATTTAGATTTTTTTAATAACAAGCCAACCATCATTCCTTACTCAAACATTTGTTATACATTCCTTTCTATTCCATTTGGGTTTCCATATCTTTTGTATATTTCAGAGATGAAAATTCACTGCTTAATAGAGAAACATTTTTTTAAACTGAAAATAGAATTCCTCATCTGGAGAAAAACAACATTGGCTGTTACAGGTTGCTGGACTCATCTACCGAATTAATATCAATAACAATAGGGACTGTAGAAAGAGTGGTCACAGGAACCATACCATCACTGTGAGAAAAAGGAGTTACTGCTTTCCTTGGATTAAGGTGGACTTCCCTCCTCAAGCAGACCAGAAAAAAACCTCATAGGGCACTGAGTTTCTTTAGTAAAAATTTCAGCTTTTGTATTCCAACAAGAAAATGTAGTTTTCTTTTACACTGAATATTTTTCCTCCTAGCTTTCCTTTAAGCTGCATGTTGATTTATCTGTAATTTGATGCACTACACAGCAGAAAAGTGAAAGTGGATGTGGCTTAAAAGACAAAAATGCATCTGAAGACTACAAACAATTTTTTTCTATGATGAGATCTAAACACAGAAGAAACACTACATATAGTCTACTCCTTTAAATTATATCATAAAAAACTGTAATGGAAAAACAACTTTAAAGAAGAGAAACTTAACGAAACCTAACAAGTGAATACCTACAAAGCAATAACAGCATACACTGTGATAGCTTAAATCTTCCTTCTTTCTTCAATCAGTTAAAAGAAAATTCATAGGCAACAAAGTTTTATAACAATATTGTCTTTTTACATTATAAGGATGGATACAGAACATTTTTTGTAAACTATTTTTAAATAACAGCTGTACTGAG
>NW_010228339.1:2268-3417 GCF_000690775.1 Eurypyga helias
TACTCTTAAGCTGCATGACTGGCCAAAAAGTTGTCATTATTCATACTTACTTTTGAAAGGTGATGTTCAGATGAAAATCCCAAGCCATAGACTGTATTTGCCCTGCTGTCTGCCCATTGGCCAAACTTCTGGGATGTTTTCGTAAATGTCATGTTGGGGGTGATAGTGCTATTTATTATTGCCTGAAAAAAAAGTAAGAGTTGAAAAATGGGGGTTCTGTGGTTTTGATTTTTTTAAAAAACACTACTCAATAATTGAAAATGCCAGTATTATAGACAAGTATCCATGTACATTGAATGAGACAAACTTGCAACTAGGGAACAGTTTTCTTCTAATTCAATCACAGCTAAAATTATGAAAGCATATATTGGCATACATTCTTTAAAAGAAGCAAAAGGGGGGGGCTGTTTGCAATTGCAAGTAGTTATTTAATAGTTAGCAATATTAAAAGAAGTCCTTTAAAGCATCCACATAGGCTAATCAGATCAGAATACAAGAACTAGCAAAGTCTTTTTTTGTCTCACAAGTGTATTTCTTTGTCCCCTAAAGCAATGCCTCTCAAGGTTCACTGTAAGCTCCACAGTTGCATTCCCTCCATTGCATATACAATCCTCACTGGAAAACATACAATAAAACAAGAAGCACAGTTTATTTTTAATTTTCTGTATTGCAAGACTCTTTTTCCTCTATACACACACAAACATGACTGAAAGTGACAGGGTCATACACCAAATACAGAAGAAAAGCTACTCTTGGAATAGATTTTTCTTCTCTAGTTCTTGTTATATACAGGATGTAAGATGCACATCTTCCAGCATACAATTTACGCTAACGTAAACAAAAAACTACAACTATTGAATTATATGCTGGATCCACTAAAACCAACTAAATTTTTTCCATGGATTTCAACAGTGTTTTCATCATATTAAAGTTAGTCTAAAACTGTGATGTGGAACTGTTGACTTAATGTCAGGATAAAGACTTATAATGACACCGATGTGTTCCATTTAAGGAGGCCACGAAGATGGTCAGAGGGCTGGAGCACCTCTGCTATGATGAAAGGCTGAAAGAGTTGGGCTTGTTCAATCTGGAAAAGAGAAGGCTCCGGGGAGACCTTATTGTAGCCTTCCAGTACCTGAAGGGGGGCTA
>NW_010228339.1:3706-6954 GCF_000690775.1 Eurypyga helias
ATGATTCTATTAAATCAATTATCCTAGGAATAATGTAGAAGAGTCTTCCTCCCAACTCAAGCTCTAGCTATATTGTCTCCTTGCTTAAGACATAGTTCCATCCATTACTTGATTAATTTGAACTTGTATAACAGATTTGAGAGTGTAAGTAATTTTGTGTCAGATGTAACTTCCTCAGTTCAGAAGACTGGTATGTGCTGCAGTAACAGTGGCATATCTGGTTGTAAATTAACCCACCATAAAACCATGAAGAAACCAACCAGTTTTCAGCTGGGACTGCTCAATGCTTCAGCTGACCACGTGGGCTGGCTGCACAAGATAGAACACAGAACAGGCTGCCTGGACCAATTTTTTACCCAACATATCATGGACTTTTCTAGCTGTATGCTGGACATTTTGTCCAGAAGGATACTGTGAGAGACATTATCAAAACTTTTTCTAAAATAAATTAAAAAAACAAACTACATCTACTGGCTTCCCTTGATCAACTAGATCAGCCTTGTCTTAAAAGGAAATTGAGTTAGTTAAGCAAGCCTTTCCCATTGTGAATCCATGTTGGCTGTGACCAATGGCTGCATTGTCTCTCAAGTGTTTTTCAATACCTCCCAGAATAACCTCCATAATTTTACCAGGCACTGAAGTGAGACTGACTGGCCTATAATTACCAGAATCTTCCTTCTTACCCTTCTTGAAAACTAGGACATTTGCCAGCTTCCAGTCGACTGGGACATCTCTAGATTTCCAAGACCATTGAAAAACAATGGAGAGAGCTCCCACGATAACATTGGCCTGTTCACTCAGTACCCTGGGATGACTCCCATTGGGACCCATAGACTTATGCACATCCAGCTGGAGCAGCAATCTCGAAGAAATACAGGGTCAGCTGGAAGTTTATCATCCCCTCAGTCATGGTCTTCCAACGCAGGCCTCCAAGGGTCCCGTGGCCCATCATCAGTGTTAATGACAGAAGCAAAAAAAGCATTAAACATCTCCGCTTTGTCTAAGTCCCTATTTGTGAGGTGACCGACCTCAGCAAGTAATGGACCAATGCTATCTCTGTTCCTCTTGCTGTAACTTATTTTAAAAAATGTTTTTTGTTGTCTTTCACACTACTGGCCAGCTTGAACTTAATCAACCTTTGGCCACACGAATTTTCTCTGAACAGTGGTGAAGAGCATCTCTGTAGTCCTCCCATGTCACCTGTCCTTGCTTCCAATGTCCATATACTTCCTTTTTCTGCCTAAGTTCTAGAAGGATGTCCCTGCTCAGCAAAGCTGGCCTTTTGCCCTGCTTCTCTGACTTACGACACTTTGGAATTGCCTGCTCTTGCACTTTTAAGAGATGGTTCTTAAAAAGTGACCAGCATTCCTGGACACCAATACCGTCAAAAGCAGATTTCCAGGGGACCTTATTAACTAGCTCCTTCAACAGCCTTAAATTCTGCTTTCCCCATATCCAGGGCTGAAGTTTTGTTGGCAGTTTTTCTCCTATTGCCAATGATTTGAAACTCAAGTACTTCGTGGTCACTGTGACCAAGACAGCCACCAATCACCACTTTGGCCATGAGTCCCTCTCTGTTCAAAAACAAAACCTGTGCTTACAGACCTTACTTAAAACCTATATTAGCATTAAACAGATTACCACTTTAGTGTGTTACAAGCTTATTTTACAACAGTCATTAAAATGTAAACATCATCTATTGCAATAACACTGATGGGAGACATGACTCAGAAATAATATATACAAGGCTCATGGAACCTACAGACTGGAAACCACTCTTTTCCAGAGTCTTCTCTTGTTTTAAATAAGCACAAATGACTGGGTTTTTTTTCCCCAACCTTGCATCTGTGAAAACATTATCAGAGAGTTAACTAGTACTGCAGGAACCATGCTACTTAATCTCCTTTCTCTTCTCAGTGACTGCCAGAGATTGAATCAAAAAGACAGCAGAATTTTGGGAATAATCTTATTGTCTATCTACAATGTTACTGGAGAAATAATGGAGGCCTCCTTCCATCACCTAGAAAAACAAAGTACTAAAATACATTTTCCCAAAGATATATGAAATTACTATATAATTATAGAGAACTGAAAGCCTTAGCAACAACTGTTCAATGTTGTCATGTCATATTGCATATTTTATTTTTCAGGTTTTCTCTTGATTGCTAGAGCGGTAGGAGAAAAAGGTTGCATAGAAAATATTTACTCAAGAGGTCATAGAAACCAGCCTCAAGTTCTATCTGATTATTTGCATCAGGATCTCCTTGACATGGGCGACAGGGATCCAGATACTGTATGTGACTATAAAAAATATGGCCTGTATACTGAACACTTTACGGTCCTAGAATGTTTTCTGAAGTCAAGTTAGAGGGAGATGCATCATTTCTTGTGCCAGGTATTTTAAGAGGAGACAGTAGCTTCAGAAAACAACATTACACAGAATGTAGAAAGAATAAGCAGAACTTTAGGACCTATCTCAGCTGAATCTGGCTCATAGTCTCATTGATTTGGAATAAGGGGAAAAAACCCACCAACCTCTCTCAAAACAGACCAAAGATCTCCACAAGCAAATTCAAGAGGGAATCTGCAATGTACAGTAGCATCTCTCAGAGATGAGTGAAGATCATGTCTTAAAAATGTCCTTTTGTTTTCAAGAAGAAAGATTTTATGATGTTCAGACAATCACTACAGAAGTGAAATTTTATCCATGAATCCAACTGGAACCTACTGACCTAAAGAGGGGGAAGGGTGTGGGGCAGAAATGGGATTATCACTCAAATCTCAAGTGTATCTCTCTCAACATTTCCTTACTGCAGTCTAAGTGTACATATGCATGAGTTACCATCACTTACTGGCTTACTGATCAGCACCTGAGCTACTGTAACTGAGCAGTCACATACACATCATTCTCTAAAACATACAATCCCACAGGTGCAGTAAACCACACTAGCACACAGGTTTACAAGTAAACCTAGTTGGATCATATATATATTCCCCCTGAGGGAGGGGCACGAGAAATGAAAAAACATTATGGTTCAACAAGTGTTTTTGGCAGCTGGCAACATGTAATTTCGAGACATTTTCAATGTAAAATTTGTTTTAAAAGAAAAACAAAAAATCATCTTTATTCTATTTAATTTCAAAACTCAAAACCAGATAATTAAATTACATAGCTTTTTCTCTTTTTGCAAATTTAATACTTTTGTCTGACCAATTCACAATATAACGTCCGAGTGGAGATCGGTGAC
>NW_010228340.1:0-1187 GCF_000690775.1 Eurypyga helias
GGACATCTCCATCCCAGCCCCAACCCACCCACTCTGGGCAGCAAACTGGGGCCCCCCTTTCCCACCGCCAGCACCCCGAGGACGCTGCTCCCACCCGGGATGGATGGACCTTCTCCGCTCACCTCTTGTGGATTTTCTCCTCCAGGTTCTCCGCACAGAACGCTTTGACCTCATAGTCCACACCGCACGCCTGGAAACCAGGAGGGGGCCGAGAAGGAGGCACAGGAACCCCTGTGCACCCCCCCAGGAGGTGACCCCCACCAACAGCCAGTCACCACCGGCCGGTGGCACAAGGACGGGTGGACCTTTACCTTCCCCGTGTCCTCCGGACCCGGCTGCAACGTGACGGAGCAAGGCAGGTTGGGGGGGATCTGCAGGGCAAAGTGGGGGGGTGAGGAGCGGCGCCAGGACCCCATTCCCGGACCGGTGCTGCCCCAGCTTCTCCCGGTGCTGCCAGGGAAAGGGCACGGCCAGGATTTCCCTATTTTCCTAACTGCATGGAGCCCTTTTCCTTCCGGCCGTATTTCATCCCAAGCCCCGCTCCGCAGCCACCCTGGGCAGCGGCTCAGCCCCCCCAGACCCCAAAACTATGAAAATCCCTGGGTTTAGGGGTTTTTATGGTTAATCTGGGGAATTTGGAGGAATTAAGATTGTTTTGCAGGGAGTCAGGGCTTTTTGGAGCCTGGAAAACGCCACCGGATCCGCTGGGACTTCAGGGGGAGGGGCTGCCTTTGCCAGGGCTGCGCCGGGGAAATTGGGGGTGCGGGTACGTGAAGGGGAGGGTGTACCCCCACCACATTCCCCACCGGAGCTGCCCAGACTCCGCTTTGGGGAAGCACCCCAGGACGGTGTCACGGCCCCCCTGGTCACTCTCAGGGCCCCGCTGTGCCGGCATCCACCCCCGTGCCTCAGTTTCCCCTCAGCTCCCCGTGCCTCAGTTTCCCCACTGCTATTTGCTCCCGAATTTTAAGCACCACTATCCAAAGGCGCAATTTTACCCTGGGTGGGAGCATCCCACCTCCAGCCATGACCCACCAGGGTGGGGAGGGGACCTCGGTGTCCCCAAATTGGGGCCCCCCGCGTCGTCACCCTACCTCGAAGGTGAAGGGGTAGGCGTGCTCGCCCAGTTTCTTGATGAGCCGCTCCTGCAGCCGCGTCAGGGGGTTCTTTTTCTCCGGGGCCGGGCG
>NW_010228340.1:1208-1768 GCF_000690775.1 Eurypyga helias
TGGCCACGAAGAGGTCCTTGGGGAAGGTCAGCCCCAGCACGTCCAGGTCCTCGCGGCCGTAGCGGAAGGCGCAGGTCAACGTCACGAAGACTTGGGGGGGTGACAAAGGGGGTGGGAGGTTGGTGGCATGGTGGTGTGGTGGCATCACGGCTAATCCCGGTGTCCCCCCCGGTGCCAGGAGGAGATGGGGATGCAGCCCGGGGACCGGATGTGCCTTGGGACACCCGTTGCTGGACCCCCATCCCCAGGGGGGTGGGAAATGTCACCCACCCAAGGGCCCAGAGGTGGCAGTGACAGGGCAGAAGCACACGGGGACACCGGCCATCCCCTGCGGTGGCCCCGGGCGCGAGGGACCCCACAGGCGCCGTTACCTTTTCTCTCCTTCAGGTATTCGGGATCCACCAGCACCACTCCGTCTGGAAGGGGACACCGCAGCGTCAGGGGACACGCCGGCAGGCTCGGAGGGGGACATGCCAGCAGGGTCAGGGGACAGCAGGGTCAGGGGGACACAATGGCAGGGTGAGGGGGACATGGGGGCAGCAGGATCAGGGGGACACAGG
>NW_010228341.1:0-24683 GCF_000690775.1 Eurypyga helias
GCTGGAGTGCAGTATTGCTTAGTGCGTTCTTTGTTCTGCTTGATGTCTGGATTATAAGAAAATGTTTGTTGAGCTAAAGCTCTGTTATACATGGAAGGGATACTTCAAAGTTATTCTCTATTGACACTGGGTACTGTGCTATACTGCAAGGTCTTAGTTATGTTTTGTGCTTAGTGCATTCTTTGTTCTGCTTGATGATTATAAGAAAATGTTTGTTGAGCTAAAGCTCTGTTATACATGGAAGGGATACTTCAAAGTTATTCTCTATTGACACTGGGTACTGTGCTATACTGCAAGGTCTTAGTTATGTTTTGTTTAGGGTTACTAAACCACTTTGATGATCTTCACCTACCTCTTTTTCACACAATTCTTTATTCAATTCATCCACTTAAAATTTTTTATTCTTCTCGTCAGGCTCTCAGGTAGTCCCTAATTCTTTCAAGGACCTCCCCCCTCCTGTGACAAAGCCTGTTTTCAGCTCTTCAGCTCCTGTTTCTGCCACATTTGATACAAACCCTTTCTTTAAATGTTTGTAAGTTTCTAGGCTAGAGCTTCAAACACTTGCTGAGTGGGTCTGAGTTTGTAGTGAGAATACAGCAGAGAACTACCACATTGTGTTTGGGTTTTTTTCCTCTTATTTTATAGGGCAATTTAATTGCAGCTTGATTATATTGTTCCCACCTCGAAGGAAACAATATAGACAGTCAAGCCGTGAACAACGTTTTATTATAATAAACCTCTGCTTTTGTCTTAGAGCTGTTTGTAACAGAATATTTCTCCAACTAGAAGCTATAGAAATTCAATATACTATTTATAATGTATTGATTGCACCTCCTTCTGTAGTTGCTGTTAAGCAATTTGCTATACATACTGCCCCTCCTTTCAGCAGTACTCTATATTTAACCCACATGCCGAGGTCTTGTTTCTATGAATTCCGCACTGGCTGTAGCGTGCCACGTCTGAGCTGAAAAAAGAACTAAATCCCTTGGGCCAAATTCATTCCAGGAGTTGCTTGATTGAACACAGTGCATTTACACTGAGCACAGTTTTGGCTCATACCTGACTTTGTCAGCATTCACTGTGCTGTAACCAAGTAACAAGAACACTGTCATTAGGGGACAGATGAATAGCTTTCTCTAAGGTTATTAGAGCACTGAGCACCTTTAAGGAGTGCAGAAATCTGTGAAAGGAGGAGTTGTGGAAAAGGACACCGCTCCTTTTAGAGTCTGTGTAACAGAACTGATAAGCTATTCCTGTGATGTGATCAAATGTGACTGAATACTGCAGGCTCGTGGACTCTTATTCTATAAAATCCACATCAGAGCAGCACAGGAAAAGATCGGAGGGAACAGCTTCTGCTGTACTGAGAAAGGTACATATTTATATTTTTTATTTCTCAGACCTGACATGATTTGTTATCTTAGATAATGTCACTATTTTAAACAGTGGTGAATATGAAAGAAGTGGTGTTTTCCACATTCTGACTGATACTCATTGTCAGGAAGCCAGTCGGTGGGCAGCAGCAGCTTTCAGAGAAAGAGTAGGACATATTTGTGTGTAATGCATTTGTACTGTATTGTAAACCTTGACAGTTGAAAGAAGTGAGATGAGATAACCCCGACTAAATTGGAAATGTAATTTACGGCTATAAGCATGCTGGAATTTGGTACTCATTTGTATTCAGGAAAAAGCTGAATACAAGTCAAGCTTCAGTTCAGTCCTATTTGACTGAATAGCTGCTTTTATAAATATGTTGCCGCAGCTGTATTTTATGAGGGTTTTCATTCTCAAGAGGGAGTTCTGCCACAGCAAAATGTCTATGAAGAACAGACAAAAAGCTAGTACTTTAGCTTGCTAGTCCTGTTGCTGCTTATAGAGTATCTTTCTGATGCCTTTTACAGACGTTCTTTACCTTCTGTCCTTTAAAAACAAAATCATATTTACCAATACTGTCAACCACATGTCATACCGATGATCTCCATAAACAACTTTCACTTCATCTCTGCATTTAACCTTACTTTTTTTCTGCTTACTCAGCCATGGACTCCTAACAAAGCCCTCAAGTTCAGAATCTCATGCATTTGCACAACATTGCAGTATTTAAATGCAAAAGAAAAATTTCCTGATTTACAGCTTTAGTTTGCATTAGTGGGAAAAGAGTTTAACCACATTAACACTGCAATTTACTTGTTACACAAGTTTAGCACTATTTCTTAGCAGCCTGCAGCTGGTATCAGGTTTATCTTTGCCAGCCCCACACTGTTGTCTTTCAGCATTCCTTCAGGATCACTGGAATTGGAACTGACTGGGAATTTTCTGAAAAAACATAATTTTGGCAGCAGTAGTTGAAACCAGATCTTAATGTGTGAGGCCATCCATACCAGTTTTGCTAAAACTCTCTCATGAGACGTTTCTCAGAAAGCAATTTCTAGCTAAAGTAAGAGACACTATGCCAACTCCAGCTACTTTTCTGGGGAGGGCATTCACTCAGGATTTGAGACTAAGGTCTTATGCCTGCTCTGTCTCAGTTAGGCTGCCACTTCCCATGCAGTGCTTCGGTTACCTGCTGTGCGGTGGTGGATCCCATCTTGCCTGGCCATTTAGAGCTGCTCATTTCTATAGAAATGAGCCATCATTTCTGCAGGGATTTCCTTCTTATTCTTTCAGATCCTTACTACCACGTTTCAGCCATGCACTCCCCCTGGCCTAAAGAGCAGCTTGTGGAGAGCAGAAAGCTGTGCTGGGAGAGAGACAGATTTACACTAGATTAGCTGGTAGCTTTGGAAGCAGGGCAGGAGCACGCAGTGGGGATTTGGGACACTGAGGATTCAGCTCTTGATCTTTGTGAGATAGAGAATGTGAAATAGGTCTGTCACAGGTGATTATGTTGACAACAACTAGTCATTTTCGTCTTTCCTCTTCCAGCCCTTTTCTCCCTACCTGCATTTGTGGCAAAATCATTCTCTAGGAGCTTGTTTTACCCCCTGGGGAACATGAAAATCTCACCTGAGAAAACTTTTTATGGACTAGGTCCTAGTATACTGACAGGGCAGAGCACCTTCTACTTTTATCAGTCCACTGCCCCCTAGGTGGGATTTGTACAGTTCAGCTGAGCTATGCCAACCACTGTCCTCAAACACTAGTACAAATAGTACAAATGCATCTAGAGTTCTGGAGTGGGAATAAGGGTTGTTAGAGACAAATGCTTCCTAGGAGTACCTGAACAGATCTTATTTCTGAAAAGCTGTCTTTGCTCAAGATCCAGTGAAGTGCATTTCTTATCCTTGAAGAATTCTCTCCCCCCAGACTCTGGCTTGAATGGTGCAGTGTGTTCACTAGGCCAGTCTGGATCAGAACACTAGCAATCCAGGCGGATCTGCTTGTGTTACAGGTTATGAGGCCTCTCAGCGTGGCCAGTTTATTCTAAACTTCGTATTCTTTAGGTGGCACATAACTGTTATATAAAACTTTCCTTTGGGTGACAGCACCAAATACCACTTAGACTATGGCTACTGTGCATGGAGTTTTCAGTGAGCAGCAATTATCCTAATTGAAATCTATCTGTTGAGAAGGGATGTAAACACCCTTATGAAGCTTAGTTGATGTGGCTCCCTAGTACTAATAATCACTTTCATGTTCTTTTACTTTCATTCAGTAAGAAAAAAACCTGTTTCTTTTCAACCTGAGAAGAGGAAAAAAGAGAAGACAAAGGCCGGGGTGGGGGGGGGGGGGGGGGAGGAAATAATCAGAACTTCGCATTGATAGAAGTCAGAATTTTTGTAGGCATGGTAGCAAAGCTAAATTGTAGTAATTTGAAAAAAAAAAAAAAACCACAAACCGAGGAAGATGGACATTTAGATTTCATGCAAGAAATAGTTAGTGAAAAACTATGTGAAGTCTGTTCAGCTTGCTTTTATAATGTCAGTAGAAAATCAGAATGGCAAACTCCTAGACTAAGTTTCCATTGAAATACAAGCTATTCACATTTGGCAATATGCTGATCATTCTTCAGTGTTGCACTCATTTGAAAATACATAAACAATGATGAAAGAATAGGAGGTAAAAAAGATGGGTTTTTGACCTTTAAAAGTACTAAAATACGAAGCTGTTGAATTGCGTTGCCTACAGCAACAGGATACAATATGTTTGGCAAAAGTTAGTTTAGTTTTTCTGACCAAACTACTCTGCCTGGGAGAAGATTAAGAAAAGCAAAATGCCACGAAATGGAGATTGCCCCATTCAAGTCAGCATAGGACAAAGAGCCATCAACTCTATTCATGGCACAGCAACGATCTCCTCTGGCCTAGTGCAGAGCAACAGACATTGTTAAAACGTGTAGAAATGTGCTGACTCTTCTGCATTGTTTTAGCTTCTTAAACAGCTTATATACCCTTACTAATATGCAAATCCTCTGCATACTTTAGTGCTTGAGATACTTAAAGGCATAATTTCAGCAGAAGCTTTTGTAGAGTTTGAACTCAAACCTTTTAACGCTTTTCTAAAAATGTGGGGTACACCTCCCTCCTTCAAACAGGTACAGAGTGTACAGGAGGGCTTGATGTGTTAATTTGTAAAGACTTTGTAAAAAACCTCTAGAAGATGATTTGCATTATTACATTCTTCTCTCCGCAGACTTAGCAGCAGTGTCTCTGCAATGACTTAGGCCCTGTTGTCCCCAGGCACTCTACTATTGTAGACCATTTCAATTACCCTCAATACCATCAGTGGGATGGAGAGATCCTTTTGTGAAAAAAGGTTGAATGGTATAAGTTTACCAAGCACTCCCCATTCACCAGGTTATGTGAGCTAATAAAGCTTGAATTACATTCTAAACCCTTCAGCATCAGAATGCTGAAGTGCTGTCTGGATGCTTGGAGACTTGTAATAAACTCTTAAACAACAAACCAGTACTTGGCAGTTAGATTAAATTCATGAAAAATTATACCACGATTGGTGTAACATCATCTTTCCTCAAAGGCCTGATTTGTCAGCAAGCTGAAATCACTTAAGGAAAGTGTTTGAAGCACTGTCTGTCTCCACATTTTCCCCGTTGTTTATAAACTTAAGAATAATAACGTTACATAAGCATTTGCTGTCTTGGTATTCCAGAATGGATCTCGTTAGTTAATGCAGATAAAATCACTTTGCCTTTCCTCAGGTGTTATCCATTTATCCATAGCAGGGACTTTTCTAACAAAGATTAATTCAGCTTTACACCACCTTGAAAGTTACAGTAACTTTAGCTTACTCTTGTGACAACAAAAATGTAGATAAGTCAGGTAAGTCAGCTCAGCAAAGATCAGATCAGAAAAAAAATGCCAAAATGAGACTCCAGCTGAAGTCCCCTGACTCAGGATAACAAAGTTTACTCTTATTCCAGTCCTGGAGAATACCAGTCTAATGTACGTACTGTCTTTGTAGAAGAGATTTTTGGTGATTATGTTTAGGACTTCATTTTCAGTACAAAGCAAAGCAATATTAGTTTATCCAAGCTAAAATTGTAATGAGAGGTTTTGAAATTGGGCTTATAAGGATTCACCTTGATTAGAAAAATGTTCTATCCAACGATTTTCAGCCTCACAAGTATTTTAATACCCATCATATCTTATTTTTGCATCTGTAGGAAATGAGGTCTTGTTAATGACTCATAATGTAATGAACTATGCTTCAGAATAGTTAAATAATCAAATTTAATACTTTTTTTAATCCCCTGTGAAACTCACTAAGGCATATGTCCTTATTAAAACTCAGAACGTTCAAAGGTACTTACTTTTAGCATGTATATTTTTCTTCTTTTTTAGCAGAGAGAGGTTGTTTTGGAATCTGAGAAAGAGTAGCAATCAGTAGTTCAGATCAAATCTCCATACACCTTCCTCTAACAGGAAGTTCATACAGCTCTTATGAAACACTGAGAAAAATCTCAATTTGAATTCATCTGGTTACTCAGAATTACCTTAAAAATTGATGTTACCTTATTTTTCACTTCAGGGAATTCTAAGACCAATTATTTCTTAACAGTATTTGGAAAAAGTACCAGAAGGACTGATAAATAGTATTACTGAAAGATTGTTACTGTAACCTTTGGTGAAATGGCTGGAGTCATCTGTACAAGAATAAAGAACATGATGGGTTTTGCTCCATCATGTAGGCATTTTTATGTTCTTAGAAAAACTGGAGATCATATAGTAGTCAGGGGGTAGTGAATCCCCTACCTTAACAACTATTGCCATAATAATAGATCCCTACGTCAGAGCCAGTCTCTTGAGATTACTTTTATAGCCATTGGAATGAATTAGATATTTTATATTTAAGGGCAAGTAAGTTGGGGCAGCAGATTCCCACAATTTGTGTTTGTTTCGCTCTTTGAAAGTGTCTTTTTAAATCTCTGTAAGCTGAAACAAAGGTGCTCCCATTCAAATGCTGATTGTTTGATTATGGTTTGCAAGAGGGAAAAACTGCTGAACTGCATTATCAAGTTATGATTTGGTCTTATGAAACCTGCCAAAATGAGGAAGATTAGATGCATAAGAAAATAACTCAGTGCTTCAGAAAGACTTGTCAGTAGTTTGACAGGTTTGGGCATGAAGTTTTAATATGTTTTCTTTTAAACTTAGTCTTCTCAAAACCAGATTTAGTGGTACGTGTTATTCGTTCCTTTCTGTAATGTTACCCTCCAGTTTTCTGTTTATTTCCTTGCTGAATTTTTCATTTTGCCTACTATTTTCCACTTCAAATTTTAGTTTTCAAAGAGAAGGCTCACTTTATCATGGTGTTTGTAATGCACAGAAGAGGTTGCAGTGCTAACCTGTGTAGTTGCAACCTCAGTACAAGCATTAAATAATAAGAGCGACTGCTTTGTAATAAGTGGTTATGGGAAACTTGACTATGTGCAGGTTCAGTTTTATTGCATATTTAATGAATCTCATGAATCCACATTAAAGCTAAAATTACAGTTGCATTTTCTAAAGCTGTCATAACATGACTGTCTCTTAGGTAGTGGTAGTTTTAAATTGGTTGAATTACACACTTAATTTTCATATCAAGTATTTTCCAGCTAAGAATATGAAAGCCATTACCTATTTTGGTGCAGATTATTTTTTCGCTTTGAGTACATGACCATCAGCAATGCATCTTGCCCTTGGCAGCCTGCTTCTACAGTCTACTGCTATTACTAGGTTTTCACACCTAAGAAGACAGAAACTAAGAGGGATAAACTTTGAAAAAAAAGAAACTGTGTGGATTTAAAAAAAAAAACCAAACCCAAAACCCAAAACCCAAGCCAAGATATGTCTGGTTTGCTCATTTAAAAAGTTACCTTCTCTGGAAAGTGCTTTTCAGGATAATTGCCTCCTAAAGGAACTCTGCTGCAAACGACCCATACTGCCAGTTTATGAAGGCGCTGGGGTGTTATACGGCAATAATAATAAAAACCCCAATAGTTAAAAAACATTCCTTGATACAGCAAAAACAAGTGAACTTGTTTAGGAATGGAAAAAAGCAGCATGTACTACATAGGTTATTGCTACCTGTGAGCAACTCGAAGGATCGGTGGAGGCAGGTGGGCTCTGCTGTTACATACAGCAGCATTCACGTGGGTCTCAGAAGTGCAAAGATCTAGCTGAGGCACTGTAAGAAACGAGTCACTCGGAGCACTTGATCATGGCCAAGCTGAAGTGTTTCTTTGTTTAAGTTTTAGATCTAAGACTATCCCCAAATTATACACATTTGAGCTTCAATTCATAGCTTTTTCATCTTCTTGACAAATAGGTTACACACAACTTGTAAACAAACCAGTGCTAACAGCCACTCGCCAGTCCAGATCTGAAGAGACATGAAGTGAAATGCAGGTCAGAATTTTGCCTTCAGAGGGGATTCTTGGGTGAACCTGAAGTGGTAAGATTGCACAGCTGAAGATCCAAAATTTGTTTCCCAGGTGGCCCAGCAGAACTATTAGTTCTTGCCCTTCCAGACAGGGTAAAGGGCTGTCAACCTGCTTATGGTTTTGCATAAGGAATGGGTGGAAGAGGCTGCTATGGCTACCTGTGTGGTTCAATAGCATATCCCAGTTTGTACCTTTTTGTTAAGCTATTTGCATCTTGGTACCAGGATGTCCTGCTGCAGTACCTGCCTGGGTTGCAGCAGCCTAAATACGATCTATGCCTTTGAAAAGACAGAGCATGTACATCTTAAACAAGGTGTCTTTCTCTGCACAAATTGCACTCTTTTGAAACAACAAAATCTTTAAAAGGATACTGCTGTCCAAGTAAGGATGGAGGTGAAGTGTTTGTTCCAGATCAGCTGAACTTACTAAGAATCAGCAGATCTGATCCAAGTTGAGTGCTTTTCTCTGCTCTGGCTAAAAGAGACACATTAAGAAATAGCATTTCACAGGCTGCAGACAAAGACGAGCAGCTGTACTTCCTTAATACATGGGCTTTTTAGCATGTGATGTCTTGTAATTTTGGTGTATAAAGCCCGTAGCAGCATGGGAGAATAAGGCAATGGATATCTGGTTTGCTGACATACCTTTCTATGCCTGGGAAGCAATGTGAAATGGAGGAGCAGGATTTTACTGTGAAGCAGATCCTTTTTGTTAAGGTTTAAAAGGAAGTCTTCACAGTCTGTTTCCTGTCTGAAAAAGAAGTCTCAGCATCCCTGCAGGACAGGGAGTGAGGCTGAGTTAGCCTACAGATAATCTCTCTCCCTGTTTTGAGAAATCTCACCAAATGGTCTCATATCTATACTAAGCAATAAAGGAGGAAAGCTGTTCCTCAAAAAATACAGCACCTAGTTAATCCTGCAGCTATCATCCACTCTTGCTGTCCAACAGGTCTTTGAAGGGCAGCCCCAAACACACTAGCAGAAAGTCATAGTGCCGAAGCAACAGCTTGTGGCAAGTTTGTACTGAGAGGATGCCAAAGTATCCATCGTAACCAGAGGATTACGTCTGGCAGGAGTCTAAAATAATTCTGAGTGCCAGCAGTCTTCAGTTCTAGAGGGGCCTGAATACACTTGGACTGCCACCAAGTGAGTCACTGGTATGCAGGGCTCACGTGGTTTTCCATGTCCGGAGGCAGGAAGGTTAGATACGTGCTGGTGTCAGTAAATGGTTTCTGGGCTCCATCCATTCATTGCAGTTCAGAATAATTATCTCTCAACTATGTCAGTAACCCAAATCTATCAACAGTGACCATACAATCAACTAAGTCATGAAAGCCAAGTGAAGACAAGCCAAGAGAAGATGGAGAGGTAGTTTTCTGCTAAACTAATGATTTTCATAGCCCAATCCAAATTCTCAGTGGACAGGTAATGTGGAACATCTTCATCTATAAGAACTAGAAAGAGCAGGAGTCCCATCAGGAAGGTTCAGGACAATTGGGCTGATCAGTAGAACTACTAGTGTGTAGAAGGAAAGAAGAAAAATTGGCATCCAGACCTTTGTGCTTCTGTTAAGTAAAAAGCAGGTTCTTGTTAACTAAGAAACAAAATTCTGAATGTCCAAGAAGCAAGATTTTCATGTGCTAATGGTGCTAGCAAGCCCTGAAAAGAAATGTCTCAGGTCAGACTTCGCACGGAAAGCATTAACACTGGTGACTACTTAAAAGCAATAGACTTTTAACTGCTCCTGAAAACCATACTTGCTGTGTAACTAAGGTAAGTGGATGGGTGAACAAACAACGGCTGGGCTGTAGGTTGAGCATATCTCCATGGAAACTCAGTCATCCTCTGCACTCAAAATGTGTTCTGCGTGGTGATTCGCAATTTAAAGCAGTGGGATAGATTTCTCCTAGGGGTAATGTGTATGTGCCAAATCCCATTCCAGAACGGAGGTCTGACCACCCATAAAATTTAGGATTTTCCTGGGGCAATTTTTGGGGAAACAAACAATAAAGGGAAGCAAGAACAAGTAGGTAGAGATCTAGGGTAGTATTTGGTTAATTATATAGCCATTTTATGTCTGGCCTTGGTCAACTTAGGACAGATTTTTGAGGATGATGTAGCTCCTGTTGGAATGGTTTTGCTGAACTCCAGGTAGGTGGAACATTAATACAAGTGCAAGTGGAAGCTGTTCACCATTTTTAACAAGTTTGAAGAGAAGAGACTTAATAGCAAGACTTAGAGACTAGAAAGAGTTGAGTGTCATGTTCTTTAAGAATAACAGTTTAAAACCAGTGCAACTCAATCCAGCCTGCTGAGGTTAAGAAATTAGTTCTGCATCCTTTAGACCTGTGTTCAGATGCCTAGTTAGACTTAAAGAACAAATGAATCCTAATACTAACTGGAGCACATTCCAACCTGTGCTCTCCTCCCAGTCTGCGACTGTCAGGCTCCGCTTGTGGGAAGCAGAGGTGGAAAAGCGGAGGTGTTATAAGCTACATCATCAGAAATCAGGTGTGTTTTGAGTTGTACAAGAGGAGCTTCACCCGCAGAAAATCCGCAGGAAAATCACAACCCTTAGTTTGGCACCCTCTCAAAGGCTAAATCAATTCCATACCCTTTCTTTATCAGATCTTTTGTGCTGTGACTCCTGCATGGAAGTAAATGCACCTTCCTGTATACGAGCTTGTCTGAAATCCATCAGAGTAAATGGTTTTGATGGGATTTATTGCTTGAGCTGTACAGGGTGACACAGATCCCATCTGCTGAGCTTTACGTTCAAATGCCCTAAACTCTCAAACAGAAACACACAGCACCCATGCTGCACACACACAGGCACCTGCAGCTATGACGCTGAATTTCGGGGGGAGAATAGACACAACCCCATCAGATCATTCTGAGCTGGCCCATCAGAGAAGTACAGTGTGCCCTTCTGTTACATCTCTTCAATTTCGTGAGCCTGAGCTCTTCTCTGATTCATCTTTAAGTTTTTATAACCAGTGAGAAAACATCCCCGCTTTATAAAATGTATATTTTGTTCTCAAAAGTGTCAGATTGGTGGTTCATGTCAAAGGTTTTATATGCAGGAAAAAGGCTTCTATTTTCTATAAACCATTCCACCTGGGTCCCTCTGCTGCAGGCTCTGCAGGGAAGGAGGCAGGGTGAGTTCTGCTGACACATCAAGCTCAGCTTCTCCGCAGAGCATGCAAGAACAGCAGATGCTGGCAAAGAGGTCTGCGCCTGAGGTAGTAACTCATGACCTGCAGACTGATTCGAAACAGCACGTTACCTAACAGTGCCTGCTTGCTGCTGATACCCTGCTCGGAATTAAAGCGTGAGATGCTCTGTATTTTCATACCAAGGCCAGCTTCGAAGTTTCCCAGTGATAAGAAATTAGAAGAGTGGGGTCCCATGCAGGCCCTAATATAAGATTTTAAATCCTTTGAAAAATAGTAAGATGCCAAGAGGCTCCTTGTGCAGTGGCATGCTTGGAGCCAGGACTGAGCAGCTGTGTGGGGGAAGGGACCAGAGCATTAAATAAAGCTACTTGTTGACTGCCTGTAAAACTGGCTTCTAAAGGGAGTGCCTCAGAACACCATCCATTACCAAGTGACAGAGAGTCATTTTCAGTTACTCTGGGGAATGTAATAATTAAACTCTTGTGTGTTCCTGTTCAGTATGGTTGGTTGTGGGTTATACAGTTTAATATTTACAAGAAGGATAGCTCTCTCCAGTGCCACCTTAACCCTGGCCTGTTTTTCTCTTTCCTTCCAGATGCTGGAGAGCTCTTCAGTCCTTTTGTTCATTATCCTCGCCCTGCTTTTCATTTTGCTGCTCTTTGTGGGGCTCATCAGGAAAAACGGCACTGCTGCCCTTATCTGGAATGAAATAATCCGGGAGAAAATAACCAATTTCATCATGAATCAGAGCAAAGAACAGAGGATTTTAAATTTTGTGCTGCAGAATGCAGTCCGAGGAGACCCCTGTAGTGTGGTGGACACTATAGATAAATACTGCTCCCAGAAAGAGTGGGCCATGAATGTGGGCGATGAGAAAGGTAATTGCAGCAGGGATCAGCACTTGAAAGATCCTTCAAGACTAGCACAGTGCAGGACATCATATTGTATTCACAGAGTAACTTCCATCTGCTAGCAAAACCCAACCAAATAGCCTTGTGGTCAGCAGAGTAGTTCTATGAACAGTAACGCATGCTTGTGCAGATGTCTTTGATGAGGAGTATCCAGTGAGTAATCCAGGAAGTCACAGGACCAAATCTGGGTTTGTATGTCTTGTACACTGCAAGTGTGTAAGCAGTGGTGACAATTTATGGGAAAAATCTGGGGTTACGTTATACCTCTGTTCCTATACAGGGTGGCCTTAAGCATAATTCATTAAGTACTTTCAGATACTTAAGCAAAAGTAAATAGTAAATTAAAGAGAAAGTATTTTAAACCATATGAATTTTTTGTATGCAAGCATAAGTTGCATAAGTTACAAGCTACTGTTGAAAGAAGAAATCCCACCGATGTAATACAGAAAAGCAGCTATCAGACATCAGTCAGTGCTACATAGCAAGTATATCATCTTGTTCTTGCCTCCTGAAGGAAAATACATGGACAAAACATTTTTTTCTTAGCTGCAGGAAGTGATACTCCTTACAAACCAGGACAACTGTAACGGCAAAATATTAACATGTTCCCCTATGAATTAAACACAAAAGTACCTCTTGCTGGGAAATTGCAGGGAAAATTTGCTTAGTGTGGGATTAACATAGCTAATGAAATACAACTGGAAGCATTGTAATAAAAATGATTCTCTGCCATGGGTACATTTTGTGAAACTAGCTCCTCTGCATGCCAGGCTGGGGTGCTTAGGGCAACAGAACAGTAGGTGGTGGCTGAGTAGGAATTCTTAATGCCTAAACTTTGATCATTTGGGATTATATTCTTAAAACATTCACTCTAGTTTTTCTCTGACCAGCTGAACTTTCCTCAGATAAGATCCATCAACGATAACGCTTCTCTAGTTCTGAAGATTTCGAGAGTGACCACATGATCTCAAGATGCAAGTGTCACCGTCACACTATTCATAAACAAACGACACTAATGTTTTCCATCCCACAAATTCATCTAGTGAATCCAAGTATTTTGCAGCTTTAGAAGTGTACTTTTTCCTTTAAAAACAAGTATTTTGCACTCAAAATTTAGGAATTACATATTTTATAAATATGGCCAGCTTCTGCAATAAGTTCTTGGAAAAAAACCCTGCATTTTTCCCTTGGAACACTATAAATATTTTAGTTAATTCAGGCACTTCCTAACTCAGAAATGTTTATATTGTGAAACAAAGTAATATTTCTTTTTTAGTTAAAAGTTTGCATTTTGAAACTTGCAACGTCCATGATCAACTTGATCATAGATAAGCCAATAATTTGACACCAACCCTTAATTTTTGAATGTCCTGAGCAACTGAGTACATGGATTTTGAAAGTTTCTTGTCACTACCTTGCTCCTCTATATATGAACCAGTTGGATTTTGTCAAAAGTTGACCTATTTCCATTTTATTCAGGTTTAATTCTAGACAAGACAGTGGAAGAAGTCAATCCATCAGTTGCACTGGAGCTGGGAACGTATTGTGGCTACTCAGCAGTTAGGATTGCTCGGCTACTGAAGGCCGGAGCTCGTCTTCTCACTGTGGAGTTCAACCCAGAATTTGCTGCTATAGCTAAGCAGATGATTGAGTTTGCTGGAGTACAAGATAAGGTAAATACCATTTTTCTCTGGTTGGTATGGAGGAAGCAATATATGGACAGTGGGACTTTATCCATAGAAACAACATTAATAGGTTTAAATTTGTTTTTACTTGTCAAGCAAGTATGACACCCTAAATGTTTGGGAACATGCAGAGTTTAACCATCAGGCTTGATAGCAGGGAAAAGCTACCAGTGCCCATACAGAGAACCAAGGTCATCTGCTTCCTTGTATATACAGTGCAAGTGAGCTCAATTTGTTAGCATCAGTCAGGCATCCAAGTACGATGCCGATGCAGATCCAGCTGAGAGTCAGGGTAGAGTTTTAGGCTTGTCAAGTAGTTGTGTGTGTAACCAAAACAATCAGGGCTCTTCTCCAAAGTTCTTTGCTATGTAAGTTAGGATGAAGATTTGGAGGGGCAAGACCAGAAACAATCATATACATCCATATCTCCTTAAAATTTTGAAAGCATTTAGACTTTATCTTCCAGTTTGGCCTCTTCACTATTCACTGGTTAGTACAGCAGACAGGCCATTTGCTGAGAACTATTTTCAAAACCCACAGCGACTGTAAGTAATTTCAATTATAGTCATAGGACATCAGCACACACAGTCCTTTTGATAAAATTAGTAACCGCTATTGCAGAACTGGTTAGATTTACACCATTATTGAACTGCAAGACTGCCCCACAGATTCCGCCTCCTAGTCATTAGAAGTCTTTCTATGATTTTCACCTGACACTTATTCACAGCCTTTTTTTTTTTTTTACACCCACAGTCCTTATTTAACTACCTCTTTGCTTGGTTACAGTCCCTGACCTCTCACAGCAGTACAGTTCAGGATATCACCATGTTGCCTGCCAAGAGCTAATCTAGAATACTGGGTTTTTCTATAAAGGTTGAATTCAGTGTCAAGACAAAGTACAACAGAAAACCGAACCACAGTCTAATTTGTTACAAAAGCTCAGAAGAAGCAGTTGCATTTTGTACTGTGAACTTCAGATGAGATAGACTTACCCAAATCTATTTGGACACAATATATATACCTAAATTCTGTGCAGTCTGAGATGTCTTGACTCTCTACAGTTGGCTGAGATGCAGGTTATTTCCAGTCTATAACCCCTCTCAGCCCAAGGCAGACACGCAGAGCTGGTCAGGGGGTTCACGTCTGGGAAGTGCCTGGCTGACTAGACAACTCACTTCAATGTAGATGATAGAACTAGAGGAAATAAATCCCACCATGGGATCTTCTAATGTGTTTAACTTCTTGAAGAGAACCTGAAAGTACTAGTGACATCTAAAATTGCATTCTCCCCATCCGATTTAACCTCCTGATCAGCTGTGAGTCATAAACCAGACAGATTTCCTTGCCATCTTTTTCATCCACAGTATATGGTGCTTGCTTATCAAATCAACGTGCAGCAGCTTCTTTCAGTTTAGCAGCACTAATGCCAATAAACCTGGGAGCAAGATGCAATAGCCTCTGTCCTGCCTCCTCCATCTACTCGCCATATTAATTTTACACCGTAGCCTCATTTAAAATTAATGTGTTCTCTGTATTTTTTGCTTCCTTTGGACTACAAGATTCAACTGAGATGTAACTAAAAAAGTAATTAAAACTACTGTTTTCAATAGGAGATTCCCACGTTTTCAGTAAAGAATCACATTATCCAACAGAAACTACAGGTCACTTTTTTTCTGCTATTATTTAAAAAAACCCACCACCACAAAACAAAATTATCCAAATCCATATTTTGGAAGATAACTGAGTTGATTTAACAAAAAGTAAACTTGATCTAACACTATGAAATAATTCAGCTGATGCAATATTATTTATGCAATAAACAACATCCCTGATATTTGGCTACAACTTAAAATAAGCTAGAGGCACGTGCTTTTTCTTAATGGTTCACATTTCATCAGATGGATTTGCATTTCAGGTAAAACTCCTAGAAGGCCCTTCAGAGGAAATTATCCCCCAGCTGAAGAAAAAATATGAAGTGGATACTCTGGATTTTGTCTTCCTGGACCACTGGAAAGACAGATACACACCAGACACCATCCTGCTTCAGGTCAGTTTGCACAATTTCAGCCTTAAAAGCAAATGCCTTGATGTCTGTGAGGCCTATATTCTTTCTGAAGGACCTCATCCTCTGGAAAATGAACAATGGCAGCCAAAACAGAAACCCTGTAAGAAAAGATCTGGGGGACAGGATCCCAAACTTTTATTAGGAACAACTGGTGACACTACATAGCTCAGCACTGGGCAACTAGTGTTGAACCATTTGGTTTCCTGGGTCTGCAGTAGGAGTACTAGCTGGAGGAGCGCATGATCTGGGTGTTATGCTCCCTAGGAGTGTCTGCACTCGCTAACTGGAACACTTGACCAAAAACCATCCTGATCGGGGAAGCAGGTGAGACTTAGGACCTGCATATCCCAGCTCCAACTCTCTAATTTCCTCAGTACCCCTTTTTTTGCCTGGGTCTGTGGTGCCAGCAGAGCCTTTTGATGAAATGCTATTTTGGTAGCACAGCTGGGTATCCTCTTTCTGCGAGTCTTTACTTCCCCATACCAACTGGCTGCAAAGCAACCTGCGGAGGAGCGCAGGCTGCCCCAGTCAGGCACTTGCCAGAGAAGTGCTGTCCATCTCCAGCCCTGCCTGTGGAAAAGTTGCTCACTTCTTCCCAACCTGCCTTAGCATCACTAAACAAGCTGGCTGTAACAGCAGTAGGCAGTGACAGAGGTCCTCTGGTGGTTACCTCACCTAATAGGAAGGTATTTTCAGGTTAAATAACTGAGACTGACAATGTGTATCTATCAACACAGGATATGCAGTACCTCTCCCAGCTTGGGAGCTACAGGCTTACAAAATTTTCTGCAACAGCCTAAGACGACTGCAAGTGTCATCTTTCAATTATTTTCTTCACAAATAAATACACTTTTTTTTGAGGCTGCCTCTTATACTGAGAGCCTGCCAACTATTTCCTGACCCCTGCTTAGGGACTATAACATTGTTTTCTAATCCAGGCTCCCGTTTTTTTAATTTCAGCCTTGTCCTCCACATGGCTGCTTGAAAAGGAAATTTGTTTGGGGTTATGAACAGCTGGTATTGAATTTACACAGCAGTAGCTGAATAAAATGTTCCCTCCCTACAGTTATTTTGCACCCAGAGACTGTTTTCTTTTAAACTGGCTGCGTAAGGATGACTGAGCTCTTTCCCCTGCACATCCTTATCAGAGCTTAACCTTCCTAACGCAGCCAAAACAAACAGGTACTTCAGTTCCATCCTAGCGGTCAGTCAGCAACTGTGATACAAAGTTGCTTCGCTTAAAAAAAATTATGCAATTAGGAGAAAGATGAAGAAAAGATCCCCACGTTTTCTCCGATGTTACAAACCTTCTCACATGCCATTGTGGCACGTACTGCAAAATGAACAGTGAATATGAAAGGTGAATATAAAACATTCAGATCAAATGTGTATTGAAAGTGGCCCAGACAGCATTCCCTTTCACGCACTTCCAGAAGAACCTGACAGGAAGAACATCTGAAGTCCTCATGACCAGTGGAAAATACAGCATGTGTCACTTGTAGGCTTCTATAGTGGGCTTCCGCAGAACAGAAACAGACCAGAGGGCATTTGCCATGTCTCTGAAATTGCTTCTACTCTGCTGCCTGGTGTTCAGTCACCAGAGGCAAAAGCACTAAGCCAAACAGCCTCTGCAGCACACGCATCAACAGGACTTCTCTAATATACTGGGAACGACAGAAACCACACCATGTTTTGGCTGCCACTGCTGCTTGTAACCACAGGGTCACAACCAGCCTGACTGACTACAGACTGTCTGTTTTGAAACAGCTGGTAAGCTCAGATAAGCCACTTCCACCACTTTTACTTTTTCTATCAGTAGAAGTTAGGTTTTATGTTTACTGAGGATACACAGTGCACTTGAAGCAAATTCTACAAGTTAATTATGCCTTGTGGAAATTTGTCAGTGGTCTTCATTGTGCAAAAAACCCTGCTTCATGCCCAGCTCCTGAACAAAGGGGCAGAAAGTTGTACAAGATGAAAGGAAAACAAGCACAGAAAATCTCTTTTATTCATTTAGTGGTTTTGGAGTCTGACTTCCAACTGCTTCCTGAACCCTGCTTTTTGATTTTGACTGAGACTAGCCAAAGCAGACTGGTACGTACCAGTCTCCCAAGTGATCTTAAGAGCTACTACAACATTTTTTAATGCCACATTAAAAAAAAGTTTTCAAACATCAGGCATGAGACCCCAAGCAAACCACCTTACTGATCATGTAGAGACAGTTGGAAACAATCTGAACAGGAAACTGCACACCTCCACTGCACTTGATTTGCTATGGCAGAACCGGACTGAGCCAACACGTTACCAGCATCTCTGATGTCCTACTGGTGGTGTTAACAGAAAAAGTCAGCGTCTTAAACATGACCACAAAGGATCGGAGAGTTACTCACCTTCTCCCATGTCTTTTCTTCCCACCAAACCCATTGTACAATGGGTTTTTGGATGCAGGCATTTGAGTATGACATGATTAACATAAAAGCACATTACATTCAAGCCAGTGTCTGCTTAACAGCCACCATAAAGCAATTTCTCTTCTTTCTAGGAATGCAACTTGCTGAGGAAGGGTTCAGTTCTTCTGGCTGACAATATCATCGTCCCAGGAGCTCCAGAATTCCTTAAATATATCCGCAACAACCCCCGTTTCCAATGCACTAACTACCCATCTCATCTGGAATATATGAAAGTGGAGGATGCTATGGAAAAGGCTGTGTTTTTGGGATAAAGAGAGCCATTAATACTCAACATTTGTTTCAAATGATATAAATGCAACTGCACAGGTTAACTTGTTCATGCTTTAATTTTTGGGGTTTGTATTTTGGAGCCTGTAATTAAAAGGAGGCGCTAGTGGAGATCATTTTAGACTAGGTGGAAGCCGAGATGGGGATTAAGTAGGGTAACTGCTCTAAGGTCTGCTGCATTTTTTCAGGCGATTCCGCAAACCCAAGGCAAAGCACGTTGCCTTGCCCTGACCAACAGAACTTGACCAACAGTCTTATTTTGAGCTCAAACCCAAACAACCAGGTTGGGCTTAGGGTGAGGTGCAGAAGGTCGCTGCAACTTTTCAAGACTTGTGTCCCCACGCTAAACTGATTAATCATTCTCAAAAGTGGAAAAAACATACGTGTTGCAAGAAAAGACCATTTCAGGAGCCCTGATTTTGCTAAATTACTAGCATGCCATTTAATGCAATGAAGGCTCCTACTGTGATATCAGATACGTTTTTGCAGAGCTACTGCAGAAGTTCATCATCTCTGTGAGAGAAAAGGGCATGCACTGAAAGAGAGAACCCTGCAGTGATGAGAAAGTAAAACGGAATTTTGCAGAAGACAAGTAAGATTATTAATTGCCTGGGCAGAGATAAGGAAAACTGAAGTAGTAAATAGATTAAAATAAGCACAGTAACAGATAACAAAATGAGCACTCTTTCAAGAAAACCAAAACTCCGCAACACAAGAGAACTACGCAATATCAGAGACCTTGAGAAAATGGTGTTTATCCCCTCGTATTTACTTATCCCCTCATTATATTGTAGATCCGTAGTATGTGCTTTTTAGGGGCAGGGCAAGCTGCTTACTCTGAAGTGCTGTGTATCTTTTAAGACGCTGTATGAAAATAAAGACCAGAGAGAATGGGTTTTACCAGGGGGGTCCTACACACCCTGGATTAACCTTAGTGCTGTTAACACTATGCGAATCGCGAGGGTTGTCACGGAAACGACACGAAGCCAAACCTGATGTCTCTAACTCACCTGAACAATGCAAAAATCCACAGGCATTTGCTGGCGTGTCCTGCTGTGATTATATGAGGCAATGGTCGCATTTATAAATAAAATGAAAAAACAATAGAGCAGGCACGTGACTTCTTTTGTTTCCCGTGAATTCTGCGCTGCATTTGGGATTTACAGCCTTGGAACAGCCACAGAAAGATCCAACAGCTGAAAAGCAGGGATAACCATTCTCATCCCTCCCATGAGGGATTCTTTAGTTACCAGCTTCTTCCTTTTATAGCCCACCTAGCGGGAGTGGCATCTGCCCTGTGTGCTACAGCAAATCCATCTCCAGGACCGCAACAATGGGGACAGGAAAGGATCACCCCCCAGTACAAAAGAGAACCAGAAGAGGCGAAGGTGACAGAATCAGTTTAAAAATAGACCCAGCAAACCACGGTGACCCAGCTAGTTGGTAATGTGTGTGCTTCACAGCGGTATGAGAGGGCAAGGTTAGGGTTTCTGTAACAATTTAAACTCTGTCACATCGAGAAAGACACAAGAGTTACTGTACTGGATTGGATTACACAGAAGCCACCCCTTGTGAATCTGATGCTGTCCTGCATAGGAGCAGACCCGGCATTCTCACACTTCTCTCTCACACTGAACGTTAATGATTTATTCTGTAAACTTCCTTAGCAAGCATGTCCCCTTGGTGTTCAGGCTCAATTCAAAGTCACTAGGCCAACGTCCTTCAGGTGACTCCAAGGAAAATTTGCAGAAGAAAATAATCTTCAAGCCCTTTTACTGGCATACACAAGTTTCTAGAGCACACTGCAAAACCCGGATACATAGAGTTGAGCAGAAATGTCTTCTGTACATCTAAGGTTATATCTCCAAAGAGTGCTCCTTGCACAGCTTTAAACACCTCTGCACCTAAACAGACACTCCTGCCACAGCAGGGTACTAACACGTCCTGATAACAGACAGAAGTCCCAGATGCTGAAGGATGCGTAAGAAGAAAAAGGCAGACTGTTCTGCACTTTACAGGACAGGATCAGAAAAAATACATTCCTACTGCTCGTTGATGGCCAAAATTACCACCTGAGAGGCTGTCAAGAAAACTGGGGAAGGAGGGAACCTGTAAAGTTAGCATGGATATTTCAAAAGACACATTAGCGAATAATGCATGTGTAATACGTGCAAATGCAGCAGCCACTCAGTATAAAAACAGGTATTTTAATTCATTAAAAAGCATCTCCCACATGGCAAAATGTAAAAACACACACAGCGCACGTATCATCAGATTATTTACAGAATTCCATACGCAAGAGAAATTCTTCCACTTGACCACACTTCTGAAATGCTCTTAATTATTGGTGGCAAGGGATGAAAAAGAAAAAGCCTGACTCTGTCTGCATGACTGACAATGAGAAAAAAGGCTTTTGGTCAGTTGAGCAAATATGAACTGGAGTCGCTGACACATCAATGTGAAATCTCCCAGGGAGAAGGGCTACTTCTCAAAATAAACTCATGCTCTGAATTCTGGGAGAAGCAAAAGGTAGACAATGGATCTTCAAATATATTCTAAAAACCTCCCGAGCGTTACTGCAACAGCCGCCTATTGCAGTTAGATACACAACCCATTCTCGCGCAACATGGGCATGGAGCTGCGCATCCGGAAGCGCGCGTTTCCAGAGCGCCCCACTGACAGAACGCGCCCAATGGGAAGAACTCTCCTAAAATAACACACAGCTTTCTGCCCATTCTCACAACTCCCGTCACCGATGGGTGTTCCCACCCAACACTGCCAGTTGAGATCTGTTCCCCAAACGACAGCTACTCTAGGTTGTCACTACTCGAGCGATTCAGGCAACGCGTGAAGGTGCTGCCTGGTTTGCGCCAGAGCCTCTGTTACCTCCGAGGGCCGTGATGTTTGTCTTTCAAAATACTGAGCTGATTCAGCGTACGAGAGGGGGATTTATGAGGAGGTCAAACCCAGCACTGGTCCCTTTTGCTTCCTCATTTAATACCAAAGTGAGGATAGCAGCACCCATGGAGCAATCCTTACAGCAGAAATTACTCAGCAGAGCGAAGCGCTGTCATACGCTGGGTCAGGAGCCAGTGCTTCCTCTCACTGGCATAGGTAAGTGAAGAGCACCCCTTGGAAGGATTCTGAGCAGTTGTAGGGGTTTCTCTATGTCCACCGCACCACGCGTTTGGTGTGGCAGACATAGAGAAACCCCTGCAAGAGCAGCAGGGAGAGACCACCGAGATTCCGACTCTCCCACCACGGCAGACACCCCCTGGGCCGCAATGTGTGCTTACCTGGTTGAGTAGTCAATCCATCAGGAACCAATTACAAGGGATCTTAGGAACAACAGCTACGTTTGCTCTGCACGCAGGTTAAATGTAGTACGAGTGGTTTAGTCTGCCTCTGACTCTACAGCACAGGTAACGGTCCCATGACAAAACAACTTCCCATTGTTAAAAATCCCCCATCAGCTGGTACCCGAACGAGATTCTGCCACTGCTGTGCTTCGGTGGCACAGAGACCTTCAGAGTACAGCACTCGGGAAGAGACCCACCAAGACAGGACATTCCCCCAAGACACTGCTGAAACCTGAAACAGATGAGGGCTGTGATATTCTTGCCCGTTGTTACCAGGTTAACCTTTCACCTGCAGGACTCTGCTTCCGCCGCCCAACTGGTGATCAGCTGGAAATGAAATCACTTTGACAGCTATAAAAGGTCAGATGTAGAAACAACGTATTTGTTTTAGCTCAGTACCTTATCCACAGCATCTGCTTCCCATCGCCGCAGGAGCGCATCCACGAAGAACCAGATTCCTCACTGCAGCGAACACCGATGATACCTGGGAGCGAGATGCTAAGCCCAGGAGCCCACATCTTACCACAGCACTTGAGTCTAGATCCTCCAGCTGCAAGAACAGAATCTGCAGATGATTTTACAAAACTCCCGGGGATGTGCTCAGGAGAGATGAAATAAGGAGGGAAGGCAAGCTGGAGATGACCTTCCCAGTGCTGTTCAAAAGCATACGCAAGCAAACGGAACCTTAGAGTGCTGCCAGTGGTACGGTCAGGAACGAACACGTGGCAGACGTGTTCCTGGCAATGATTCACCAACCTTTTTCACTCACAGAAAACCTCACGCCGACTGTCTGCGAGACCTCGCCGAACACTTATGTCAAGGTTTACTGGGCCTGTCACGCTTCACGAAGGCACAGCAATAAGTGCAAGGTGTTTGGGTGCACCACTCCCCCTACCCATCGTATCAACAGATGAACGTGCCAGGGAGTCCTCAAGAGAATTAAGACCTGTCGGTAACTGGCTGGTACCTGAAGTACATAGCTGACTTTTCAGTATTGGGATTTTTCTCCCCCACACAGCAACAAATGCAAATTATTTGGTGCATCCCCAAAATAAACAGTTTCTCATGTCAACCAAACCTCATGCGTTGCTATAAGAAACAAATATATTCTGCTGTTCACACATATGAGAATACTTGTACTCATTTCAGAAATGCGAAATCTCTGTAAAGTTACATGGATTTCATGACTAAACTGGGAAAGGTTAATAACTTCCCAAATGGAAAAGCCATCGGCGAGTTCAGCTTGTGGTCCCAAACGTGCAGGCCTTTGAACGGTGACGCAGATGTCTTTTCCACAGAAACGTGCTTGTAAATTAAAAAGGAAAAACCCCGTCATCTACAGCCCAGGGTCCTTGCAGGACTGCATGCAACAACATGTTTATGGCAATGATCAAAATTGTTCAGCTATACTAGTTTAAAGGATATTCCAACTGCCCTCATGACCACTGACCTTTACGTACCCCTGAGTGCTGGCCTGAGCTAGGGCTGAACGATCCCCAGCCACAGAAAGCTGCTGTCGCAAAGCCAAAGAATGTTTGGGATACCTGACGTAACAGAAAGATAACCAATGGCACATGTATTCTTTCCAGGCATGGTTTATTGAAAACACACCAAATTGTTATCCTACATACCTGGTTTCTAACAAGCATTCTACTTGTCTGCATTATGGAAAGATCCTATAATAATAGTACATTCTGTCACGGTAACATTTGTTCTATGAAAAGCATAATCCACCCTTTTTTTTTTTCCCCTCTCCACTTGTAAAATCAAACCATTCTAAGTGTTTCAGTTTATAGTACAGTGTAAATACAATGCAAAATCCCACCAGTCTAAACTACAGAGAGAATGTTGAGCAGTATTACAGAAAACACGTTGTTGATTTTTTTTTTTATTCTCCTACCATGAAAATTTTAAGGCACATGATAGTTACAAACACATTAGCTACTAATTACCAGTAAGCTTCTTAGTCTAGTTATTTTGTTTTTCTGAACGGTAAGAACCAGATTGGCAGGCCTTGTAGTATCTGCGCTATCTTCCTCCTCAACTTGGACTTCAGAACATCCTACCCTGATGTAAAACTTAAGACAGAAAAAAAAAGGTTCGGAATACCTTCCCCTTAAATGCACTAAATTAGTTACTGTACCAAGAAACCAGAGATTTTCTCTGTCAAAGACAAGGAAACACCAGATTCTAGGGGCATCAATCCCCACCATCAAATCAGGTATTTTGCGAGAAACTATGCCTCTATAAACAGCTTCAAAACTGCGAGAGCACGACTCCATCCCAGGAGCACAAAGACGCCGGCTGAAGCTATTGGCACACCAGGGTTTTCACCGAGGGGGCAGTCGGACAGCAGAAGAGGCCGTAACCGCTCGGATGTGCCCACTTGGCTTTGCTTACTCGGAGGGTTTACGATGCACGCCCCTCTCGCAGGTAGCTGAGCCTGCGCGCTCAGCTTGAAGGCAAGTAGCCGAAGGTAACTCACCCCCTCCCGTCTCACAGAGCTACTCTAGGAGTGCAAACTGCTTTGCCCAGCGTAAGCCCTGCGCGCTGGAACGCATCACTGAAAACTGCTCCTCCGTTGGCAAGAACGTCCTCGTCTGCCCTAACAAACACGCCACCCCCGGCTTTCTTCCAGTGTCAGAGCAAGCCAGTTCCTCGTCCCCAGGTCAGTCCCTTCCGTGAGCTCCTGGCAACAGGGACAAGACTCGCTCCCCTGATGCGGATGCGCTCGGCGTCGGCGCGTCCGAGAGCACAAGCGGCACTAGGATAGGCAGGTGCTTTTTCCCAGGAGACAATGAAGATTGGGACCTACGGCTGCCCAAGCTGCTCCCTGGAGAGCATTCCAGGCTGGGAACACCTCTTGTC
>NW_010228341.1:24730-26929 GCF_000690775.1 Eurypyga helias
AGAGAGAAACAAAACGCCCTAAAGCCCTGCCTTTCCGCTCTCCTCCTGGGATTCTGCAGACCGACTGACCAGCCTGGGAAGCTGCAAGCACAAGGGCAGTTGCTCACACCCCGAACAGCCAAACTTTCCAAGGGAGTCTTGGCACACGATTCTTGTGTTTAAGCCTCCACAGCTTAGTGACGTAGCCTGGGCGACGTGCAGACCGCCTCCCTGGGACGAAAGTTCTGCGGTCATTCCTTGCCATCAGAAGTCTCCCTCTCCCCTTCGTTATCTCAGCCCTCACTGGGCCAACGCATTTCCTCCTCCTCTTTAGCAGGAGCCTTGCAACACCATTGCTTATTTCCACCACCACCTCTCCCTCTAGAACTTCTGCAGGTAGAAATCTCTTCTACCCCAGCACTTCGCAGGCAGATTCCCTCCAGCTTTCACAGTGCAGCCAACAGGAAAAGAGGAGGTCACACACCTGAGCCCTAAAAAGCACCACCTGCCTTTTGGCAGGAGACTCCAGACCCCACCACAGCTCTAGTCACACACACTGCCACTTTCCCTTCTTGACCTACAGTCCCTGCTGCAAAAACACAACAATTACGGGTTCCTCCACCCACATCCCAGAACAGCCAGTGACACTCGCACCAACAAGGGGAGAGGGGAAGGCAGGTGAGGGCACGCATCCCACCGGCGCCTTCCACGAAGGAGCCTGTGCCCACAGCTAGAAAGGACATGAAATCACCAGGCCTGGTTTGAAGTACCTTGCTTTGGGCTTCAGCTGGCGGGCTGATAACGAGACCATAGTCTCACGTGCATGTCAGCCCCAAATCCTTTCTCCTTCCTCAGTACCCAAACAAGAGTTTGGTGAGAAGAAGAAAACCCACAATAACGTCAATTATGGGTTATTGCTACCTACTTGGGAACTCATCGTTGTTGTTATAAGGCATGGGAAGGGTAAGACGTGCGATTCCCAGGGGAAGTACTGGCCCACGGACTTGGCATCGGACTTCTCGCTACACCAACCTTTCCTTTTCTGCAGCAATAAACCACGTTGTCAGCTCACAACTGCGCTGGCTCCCGCAAACACTTACCCCCAGGAAAACAAAGAACAGCTTGCTGCCGTCACCCTGGGCAGCCAATGCCATGGAACCACAGACAGGGAGGTTTGCTTACCACGGGATGCAGTGTACATACCAAAAGGATTTTTGGGGGTAAAGTGGGATAGGGTCTGAATTTGCCTCTCAAATACTCCTCGATGCTGTTAGCCCACTAACGACAGAGACCAAAGTAGGCTCCAACCCAGATTTTCAGTGTCCCAGTGCCCCACTGACAGTCACGGGATATCTGGGATAGGAGGTCACGGACACCACGGCCCCCAGTCACTTCATTTCCCCTTTCCTGCAGTTTGCTCCATCAACCTCTCGCTGGCTTTGAAATATCTGTACAATAACTAAATCACAAAGTCTTAGCAGAGACTCCTTTCAACAGTCAGGTCTTTATTTTACGTGAACGTTTGCTCAGACTCCTTTGGTAAATAGAGGGTTTGAAGTAGATCAGGGACAGACTGACAGCACGGCCCTTCTCTTGCACTGTTCTATCAGCTACAAAGCAGGTTCCATTGCTAATTACTGAACGTTTTTAAAAAAATCCTTTCATATACAAAAAGAATACACCAAGTACATAACCAAAAGTGATATAAAACTCTTCTGTGTAGCTTGGTTAAAAGGGTCTCCGCGTATTGGCAGAACAAGTATGAAAAGAGCACCATTGATAGAATATACAGTCAGACTATGTATCTGGTCTCATCGCCACACTCGATGTCTACACACAGAGAGACACTGCCCTGACGCAAACGCAGATCATCACCGACGCATCTTCGCTTCCCCTGATCCGCTGAGCGCCTTTGGCCCAGCAGGACTCTCACGCGGGTGAAAAAACAAAACCTTTGCTATCTTAATTATCTCCAAGCAACCTCACCTTCCCCAGGATCCAGAAGTGACCACCGCAAGGTACGTGGGAGATGAGGGTCAAAAAGGGAGGGTGCGAAGGAGCACACGTATCATCCGAATCACTGACAGCTTCTGGCATCAGTCCTTTTCCCTGAATCCACAGACGCTTCCCTCTCCTGCAGACTACTTTACACGGGTTTGTTAACCTATCCTCTGCACAACAATATATATATATAGATATATAGATTTTTATTTATTTATA
>NW_010228342.1:0-3204 GCF_000690775.1 Eurypyga helias
TGTGACCTAAATGCAGGTCCTGGCAGTTGGCCTTGTGAAGCCTTATACAACTGACCTCAGCCCACCAATTCAGCATGTATAAAAATAAAATTTTTACATAACTAGTTAGCATACCATAGTCTCATTCGTTATTGGAATTAACCAGACAAATCGCTCCACCAACTAACAATGGTTATGCACCACCACCCATGGAACTGAGAAAGAGCTCTCAACCAGTCAATCCTGCCTGTGTCAAGGACAGGTGAGGTTTCCTGTGTTGACATGATATGGAATACCCTTTGTCCAGTTTGGGTCACCTGTCCTGACTGTGTCCTCTTCCAGCTTATTGCGCACCTCTTTGCTGGCAGAGCATGGGAAGCTGAGAAGTCCTTAACTCAATATAAGCACTACTTGGCAACAACTAGAACTTCAGTGTGTTATGAAGATTATTGTTGTGCTACGTCCAAGACTGTACCAACTACGAGGAAGAAAATTAACTTTATCCCAGCCAAAACCAGGACGCATATGCATTTTTCACTTAAAAACAGGCTGCAGCATCTGTGATGGATATCAGGTTTCTTGAAGTGCATCAATTCCTTTGGTTCCAAACATCTATAAATTTCAGATATATGTAGCTCAAAGTGTAGGGCTTCTTTTCTTGAAATAATGTTTCCCTCAAAGATGACGTCATACCATATGAGTACAGAATATATTTGCCTTTGAGGAATTCAAAGATTCAAGCTGCTAATATTATCATCCAGGCTGGCCTTTACTGGGTCAAACAGGAAAAGCAGGACACAAGTGGAAACCACCTTAAACAGTCACTCTTTCTGATTTCCACACCATTACTTAGGCTAGCTAGGTGAGTAAATGTACTAGTGAGTACAGAAGGTTGTGTGTGTATTGCAAGTTCAGTTTTAATTGCTGCCATTTGCAATGATGGATGCATTTGATCTAGATTCAGGTTTAGATGATGCACTCCTTTGACTTAAAGGCAACCAAAACGTGTACAGCAGCTGACCAAAGACAACCTAACCTATTCAGGATAAACCCATATAGCCAGGAATTCATAAGTAATGACACTTTAGATGGAGATGGGATTTTTCTGACCTATTGTGTTATCCAGTATACAATCTCCTAGCTGTCATATTATGTGCATGACTCAGTGAGACTAAACATCCCTAACATTACCTTAAAAGTACTGTTACAAAATTTGTTGGTTGCATGAAAATCTTTTCCTCTATAAGACTGGCAGTAGTGCTTGATGTTTTGTTACCCCAAAAATGGACACAGAGCTCTCAGTGATTCACCTGGCAAACTGTCTATAATGTGCAAAAGTCTGTAGACCCTTACCACAAATCAGTCTTTGGCCGAACTGGTTATCAGGTAACTTCACTGTCTGGGTGGCTGGGTTTTGTTTGACTCTTGTAACTCCTTGAAATGTGCAGAAGCCACTTCTCCCTCACCCTAAACCACCTTATTCTTTCACTTGGTTGGTCTGTCCTCAGCATGGGTGTGGATGGTGTTCACTGCCTCAGAGTGATGTCAAAGTGGATTTTTTCCAGTGATGCTGTCAGGTATTGCTATGTTGAAAGTCATTCAGAGCAAATGTATGTGATATGAAAACAGTGAGGAAGAAATAATTCATAAGCATACAAAAGTGGAGGTGATTTTCCTGAATGTTTCATCATGCACAGCACTGTGGTCTTGTCAAGTGACTGAAGAGTGTGAACGCTTTGTCTTTACCTGCAGTCTTTCTGAAACAAATGAGATAAATAGAATCTTCTATTATCTTTTGCAGTGTTCATAAGAGTGACCAAAAGAACACCAGTGAAACAAATTAATAAAAATGTGGAAAAAATATGGTTAGAGAATTTCTTAACTTTAAATATTTTTGAAGCTACATTTCTGTGTATTCAGAGTTCATGACTAATCAATGGAGTTCTTTTAGAGTGAGACAGTGCAGAGAATTCTCTGTCTTATTTTATGGCAATGGCTTTATTCTCAAATTAGTCCAATCTGATATATGTTACATGTTTCCATTTTCCTTGAAGAAATTGAGGATGAGTGAGGATAAGATATTTATGAAGTGTTTGAGTTTCTAAAAAAGTAGTATATAATAGCTACTGAGATTTCAAAAAATGTTTTCAGTAGAGCAGTATCATGAATCTAATTCATAAAGTTAATAGTACCTATGACTTACACTACCCTTCTTCTTTACATAGAACCATTATTAAATATTGAGAGTTGCATAAGCTGAGACATGCTGAGAGGTCTTTCCTTCTGTCTGGAGTGTATTGTGGCAGAGACAACACTGCAAAGAGTATACACATCAGCATAAATATGTACCTTGACCCTGCTCCAGTCTCTGCCATAACAGTACTGTAAGAGAATGAGAGGAGAGAAAAGGATATCAACTGAGGTAAAACGGTGAGCATAATTAGAGATTTCAAAAGCAATTAAAAATATTTAACAAGACTTTAGACAAATTTTTGATGCATAGTTACAAGGAGTTTACAATTGTCTGAAGTGTCAGTCGAGGGTTTAAAAAACCTCACAATTCAAGTGAAAAATTATTCTCTTTCATAGAATCATAGAATGGTTTGGGTTGGAAGGGACCTTAAAGACCATCTAGTTCCAACGCCCCTGCCATGGGCAGGGACCCCTTCCACTAGACCAGGTTGCTCAAAGCCTCATCCAGCCTGGCCTTGAAGACATCCAGGGATGGGGCATCCACAGCTTCTCTGGGCAACCTGTTCCAGTGCCTCACCACCCTCTCTGTGAAGAATTTTTTCCTGATATCTAATCTAAACCTCCCTGATTTCAATTTATACCCATTACCCCTTGTCCTGTCACTACAGGCTGTTGTAAAAAGTCCTCTCCCAGTACCCTTGTAGGCCCCCTTCAGATACTGGAAAGCTGCAATGAGGTCTCCCCGGAACCTCCTCTTCTCCAGGCTGAACAAGCCTGAATTTTTATATCATCTGAATTTTTATATCACTTAAGCCAAAAATTCAACACCTGTTTCAGATTCAGGTAGAGGGCTTGTTTTTCCTTAAGAATTCTTTTTTCCAATAAAAATTTGGTAAGGTTTTGCCTCATTCAGATTCTGTTTGAATATTTCCTGAATCCGTCATAAGCACAGCACTCCATTGCAAAAGCAAAACTTCTGGGGAGAGCACTGAGATTAAGACTGAAGGGCAGGTATGTTAAAATAAGCAGTAG
>NW_010228342.1:3232-4256 GCF_000690775.1 Eurypyga helias
ACTGATTACTGGTTTGCTGTTCTACTTCTGAACAGAAGCTGTACTAAATTACATTTAACTTCAGGTCTTGTGAATAAATGCAATCATTTTGGTTTCTGAGGTAATCAAAGTAAGAATAATGTATTTAAATTCTCTTTTGAAGATGGAAGCAACTGTCCCAGAGCTTGTCTAATAATATTCTGGTTGAATGACTGGTATTTCATATTGGTATATAAAAATGAAACCATTAAAATAAATGTATATCAGAAAAATATCTGAGAAAAACAGAATCACTGAATACTTGGCACAGGCATAAGTTTTTACATTACATTCCATGAAAGAAGTTACCATATTTAGATTAACTTTTGTAATGGTAGCAGCAGTGGGTATTTTCAAACCAGACTTTATAGACTTTGGACTTGTAGAAAGTAATAAAACAACAATGAAGGAACAGCTGGATTCTTTGGAAAAGTTTTGGCCTATTCAGTGAGAAACAATACAACCTGAGCATTGTCATTAACTTCAGAGAGGTTCTTTGATGACATCTAAGAGGAACTAGAAGCTTTGAAGGGGAATGATAGAAAAGATGGGTGTGAATTGTGCTCTGAGTATGCTGTCATTGCCCCATTATTACCAGCATTTGTTAGAAGAGGTGACCTTGGGAGGAAAGTAGCCTGCCTTGCTGCCAGAAGCAATTCTGTAGAAATGGTATAGATTTTACAAATCTACAGAAGGTGATTGGTCGGGATCTTGAAAGAGTTTATCTTGAACCTAGCACTCTATCTGATCATTTAGGTTTATTAATGGGAAAAACCTTGGTGCACAGTGATTGGTTAAAGAAAACACAAAATCAAAGACATTATGGATCAAGACACTGAGTTAAAAAAAAAAAAAAATTCCTGACAATAAAAATTACAAAACTTGAATTTATTATGAGGATGAATAATATTAATAATTATGGTGTGTTGTATTGGGTTGCATGGCAAGGTTTTGGCAATTGAAGGGCTACAGGGGTCGCTGTTGTGAGAAGCTGCTGGAAGCCTCC
>NW_010228343.1:0-599 GCF_000690775.1 Eurypyga helias
GTGGTGCCCTGTGCCGCGGGGGGGGAAGGGGAGGCTCCTGGTTTCCGTCACCCCCCTCTGCTTTTCCTTTTTCCCTTAGGCTGAACTGAAGCGTCTCCGCTGCTAGCGATGCCGTCTGCGTGAATAAACACACCCGACCTTCACTGTGAGTTTATCCTCGTTCTCCGCGAAGCCTGGAAAGACTTCCCTGTGCTCTCGATGCGCTCTGAGCAGGGGTAGGGGGCTGGCGGAGGGATGACGCTGGCCTGGTCACCCTTTCTATCTTCTGTGCTGTGTCTGCGAGAGAGCGGGCTAGGATTGAGCCTGGCACGGGGAGCGGGTCAGGGTGTTGGTCAGATGTGCCTGCCCAAATGAGCAGAGGTGTGACTGGCTGCTTACACGCTGTTAGGGTTAAAGTTAGGACCTGTATCGGCAGATAAACTATGTTTATGAAAAAGTTATGTGGGTAGTTGCCAGCTGACGTCACCTAGGCTTGGTGAAGATGGGCATCTTTTTAATAAGAGTAACAGTCTAAAATAAAAAAAGTGGAAAAGGTCAGAAGAAGAAATACAAGTTTTGATTTGGGTTTTTTTGTCTGATTGCTTTATTCCCCTGGGAAA
>NW_010228343.1:616-2519 GCF_000690775.1 Eurypyga helias
TTTCTGAGGAGAAAAACCCAGAAACCACTGCTAAAGCTGTGTTATGTACATCCTCAAATGATGTTTTATATAACCAACAGGCATTTTAGGATACGCTCTGTGGGTGAATTAACTTCTTCCTACAAGATACGGTGAGTGGAATTCTAAATGCTATGTTATATTACTGACTCATAGTTGTTACAATTCTATAATTCTAAATTAATTTTCCCTAGAAATGTATATGCAGAAGAATGCAGGAACACAAGGTCTTTTCTTAGTATGCTGGGTTTTGGGTCTGTAAAAACTTTGTTCTCTGTCTATATTAATGCCTTTTGTTTCCTAATATTTTGAATGAGTTCCTGTTTGAGAACACTGGTCAGATTCAGTGAAGTCTGTGAGCAGAGCAGCTCCTATAATTGTCATTGTCAACAGAGTAACTGAGAAGGTTTTTGTTCCTGTGTGTCCCAAGGATTGCTTTCTCGTTGTGACTTTTACATAATGCTTGTTTACAGTTTACATGTTGGCTTCTGTTTGTTTAAAGACTAGTGTAGCTATTTGCGTCTTCCTCCAAAAATCTTTTTATAGGGTCAGGAAACAGCCCCGTAGGGAAGGTGGGTCTAGGACTTCGGACTTCTGAAAAGCCGAGTGAAAAGGCATCTCCTGTGTGGGTCGGCTTTTCCCGTGTGATGCCGGGTCTGCTGGTGAGTTTCACACCAGACTTAGTGTCGGGACTTGTGAATTGGAGCATTGGCAAGGCCAGCTTTTGGAGAGGAGTGTGCTTTGTGACTTCCAAGCGGTTTAGGTGCAAGATGGCCAATGGAGGACATAATGGCAGGAAAAGTGTGTGTTGCCTCTAGCTGTGTGGGGTTAGGAAGTTCAACTTCTAACAGGTCTTTGTCCTTTTCCCCTGACCCATCATCCACTTCTCCCTTAACGCTTCCCCTTCTCATGTTCCTGTACTGTCTCTTTTCCTTTAACTGAAGGGTGATGTAAGTTCTTGCATTTTCCTCTCTTATTTCCTCCTGCCACCACCTTTTCCTTCCCCTTTCTTCCCCTCAGAGCTACCCTCAGACTGTTGCATCCTTCCTGCTTGCAGTTGTTGAAGCCCTGGGAAAGGGCAGCTCCAGTGCAGGACTTTGCACCTGCAAAGCAGGCGGGGCTGGGGCTGGTGCGCATCTGGCAGAAGCAGGCTTTGTTCATTTGTGGGGCCGGTGCAGTCAGCATGTAGAGATGGGACATGTCCAGTGCAGTCTGTAAAGAAGCTTAGAGCATTTAATTTAGGGATGGTTAGTTAAATACAGAGTCATAGAATCGTTTAGGTTGGAAAAGACCTTTAAAATTAAGTCCAGAACTGGGTGCTGCCAAGTCCATCACTACACCATGTCCCTAAGTGGGACTGCGGTGTCTTAATACCCCTGGGGATGGTGACGCAGCCACCTCCCTGGGCAGCCCGTTCCAATGCCTGACAGCCCTTTTGGTTAAGAAGTTTTTCCTGACATATGTGGAGGTAACTTGGTGCATGGATGTGACTGACCAGAGAGCCTCTGAAACAAATGGGAGGGGGAGGGATTGTGAAATTGTGTACTGAAGATGGGTGCTTAGGTAGATAAAGCCTTAGACTGGGAGTGAAGGATGCCTGATGCCGAAGTGTTGCCTTCAGATTAAATTTCAGTAGTTTGGATGGGTTGTTTTATGGTGTATTTTTGCCTTGGTTGATGCTTTGATGCAAGTTTCAACAAAGTATTGCAGTGAGCATGAAGCAGGAAATGGGGGTGGATTGGAAGAAGAAAGTAAACCAAGCGATAGCACTGAAAAGGTCACGTTCAGACTCCAGGAAAAATGCTGAGTAATTTCATTCGGTGGTTAGAAAGGTCCCAGCATAGCATATGTTTTCTGCCCGGTGCTGTTTAACATCTTTGCCAGT
>NW_010228344.1:0-935 GCF_000690775.1 Eurypyga helias
GGCTTATTTCCGACGGCAGACAGGAAAAGCGAGACAAGAACAAGCTTGCTGGCTGCCAAAGGGGCAACTGGAGATGGCAAACCACGGACCGCTCCGCGCCTGTAAAGGCTGCCCGGGACGGAGCCGAGTTGTTCCGAGCAGAGAAGCTGCCCAAACAGCTGCGTCTCAGGCAGTCCAGCTCCGCCGCAACGCAACCGGCACTCGGAGTTGGGAAAACCAGGTGCAAAGAGAGCTGCCCCTCAACCCAATCTCCAACTGCCCCCGCTGCCCCGGCAGAGCATCCCAGCTCCTGGGACGGCACAGGCCAGGACGCGACCGTCGCACAAAAAGGAGTCTCGACCCTGCGGTTCCTGCCTGAGTCCCGGCCCTCGGAAGCGCTCTGCAGCACAGCTCGGCGACAGGAGGGATGCCAGGGGAGTGCCTTACCGCACCAGCTCCAGCCGGACAGGCCTTCAGATGCACCATCATGGCCGGCTGCGTGCTGACAATGGTATCCTCGATCAGATCCTTTACGGTGGCCAGATCTGCCCTTCCTTCATCCTTCTCTCCGCAGACCAAGAGGAAACGCAGGAAAGGCACAATAAGGCAGACACAGTCTCTCCTCACGCAGCTCCAACTGCCTCTCAAGCCTCTAAGACGCTGCACCGTCCTTCTCCCGCTAATCACCTCCCGCCTCCTGCCTTCGCTCTCCTCAGCGCCCCAAGCTTCCGCGTGGCAGCGGCAGGCAAACGGAAAGTTGTCCAACCCTAAACTGCGCCTCTACAGCTGCAGTCTAAGCGCCGTGAACGTTGCCAGCAGAGCTTTTGTGCCTTGCCACCGCTTTAAGATGGTAGCAGGGCACTTTCGGGAGAGGAGATTCCTACGCCTTCTCAGGACAAAGCAAAGGGTGGCAACAAAACGCTCACCCGACCCATCTGGATCACAGAAGCGCAGGC
>NW_010228345.1:0-240 GCF_000690775.1 Eurypyga helias
ATCTGGGGGGCTGGGTGGGCCCCCTCGGGCCTCGGGGCCCTTGGAGCTGGGGTGGGGTGTTCTGCCCTGGCACGCCCAGGCAGGATCCGATCTCTCCTCCCCGCTCTGCAGCTGCTGACAGCCCAGGGCATCCGCTGCACACACATCTACAGCTCGCTGGACCAGACCGCCCGCAAGATCAACATCGCCAAGTTCGCCCAGGGCAAGTGCCCGGTGCTGCTGGTCACCGACGTGGCCGCC
>NW_010228346.1:0-19516 GCF_000690775.1 Eurypyga helias
TTACTATAAATAAGTAATAAAAATATATATTTACTTATCTTAATAAAAAGGATCTGATTTTGAAGAAAGTAAATCAATAGGTGTGTACATACAATGAAAAAGTTAATCCTATTTTCCATTTGTTTACATATCTAGAAATCTATTTGCAGTCCGCTAATTTTGGGCTTCACTCTCCCACATTAAAATTCCTTATGACTATAAATAATATTAACTACTAATAACAAGCAGAAAGGATTTTATCAGTTCATGTTTCATCTATGTTTTAGGTTAACATAAGTGGAATAAAAATAGTCCACCTGCAAAGAATTATTAGAACTGTCCCACAAGTAAGTAGAATAAAGCTATTTCACAGCAACATGTGCCCTGAAAATGGCCCTGATTCAGCCAGATATTCAAGTGAATGCTCAAGATTTACATATAGGCCCACTGACCAGGGCATCTATATGCTGAAAATTAAATATAATTTAAAATGGATGTATGTAAAGAAAAAATCAAACCATTTTCTGTGGCTGCATTTCCCCAGTCTCACTCTTATTTAACTTCTGACTAAAAGTTTAAACTAAAAAAAAAGTAATGCAGAATCCAGATCTTAGTTTCTGGAAACAGGCAAACAGTATTTCATAAACTTCTGTTTCAAAAGATTGAAATGTCAATTATTCAATAAGGCTTTTAGTAATACATTCCAAAAATTAATCTATTAAAACTACATCTATCTAGTTTTTCTAATGAAAAAAATAATTAGACAAACAACGAAGAAAACCTATTAGATTAAAAAGATGAAGCTAATACAGTCTTGGGAATAAGGTTTACGATCATATTACCACTTCTCAGTTTTCCCTTTGCTGCATTGCTGACTCCCTTTTATTTAATAAAAGTCTCTGCTTTAGTCAGCCAGAGGCATTTATAATAACTAAAATATTCACAGCAATAATAATTTAAAAAAAAATAGAAAACCAAAACAAGACTCAATAGAATAAAACGAAAAGTAATAGGTACGAAACTCACACTGCACCATCTAACTACCCACAGCTTTTCACGCAAGTTCACCACTGATGCAGGAAATACACAGGGACCAGGTCAATGAGAAAAGATGGCACACAAACGAACTCCTGACAGTCCTCAAAATAAAAGAAATACTACATACGGCAAGGAATGGTCTCCACATTTTAAATGTAATGGCTTCAACAGTATTACAGTATAGATAGTCAAGACCAAAATCCTGTTGGTTAATGACTCATAACCTGTCAGTAAGTAAGATTTTGAAGACATTGAATATGGAAATCAGTCAAGACATAAACAAGACATAAATAACCAGGAGATGCTACAGTGACTGTAAGTTTAAAAAATAAACCTTAACATTACTAAATCGAGTAATATTATGTCAAAACTGTAAGTTACTGTGTATCAAAGATGAACCCATATTTCAATTTGATTTCTCAAGAAGGTAATTAGTTTAGATCTGTAACTCCATAGTTCTTAAAATAATGTATACAAAACCACTGGCAATCATCTGCTTGAACAACCAATATATTAACCGTAATAACAAGCCATTCTTTGTATAACTAGTGTATCTTTAAAAGCCTTAATGAAACAACTCGAGCACAGGGGTAACTTTCAAACATCAAAAGACTCTCCACTGAAATAACGAACTTTGCTGCACCTCGGCTTGAGCCCATTGTGTTTCATAAAGTCTCATTCACAGTCCTGAACTTAGAAAGTTGTTGCACATTTCAGGATATCACTGATACAAGAAATATGCAGTAATCCATGTTCTGGATCCTAAAATGCACAGCGTTGTGCCTTCTCTGAACCCGTGAGGGATGCTAGCTCACTGAATGTAGTAAGTCCATGTGGCTAAAATGTGAGATGGATTTCTCATATATTTAACAAAGTAAAAAGTATCAGAAGTAAAACAATGAGTTATGATACATTATAAAGCATTGTCAACAGTGAACAGAATCTGATCTGCAATAGGCTAGAGTATTTTGTCAAAAGATCAAAATCTGACCCAACCAATTTATTCTGCATTCAGCTGGTCTACTGTTTCTGGTTCTCTCCCCTAGTAAGTTCTTTTATATTTATTTATAACAATTTGTCTCAGAATGCTTCCATTAATCCTTTAATATTTATGTTTTCTAGGGATAATAATGGAGATTCATAGCAGAGGCTAATCCAAAATTAATTCCATTTTTATGTTTGTTTTATCTGTAATTGCATTGTAATAGCTTTCTACTTGGCCATGAGAGTAATAAACAGAAGACTGAAGTATCCTATATCATAGGGGCTTCCACCTAAACAGTATTTTTAGTGAAAATATTTGTGTAGCTTCTCAGATACTGTGGTAAAGAATATCAAGAATAAAACCAAGAGGGACTTTAACTAAGCAACTAATTAAAACAAGCATGTTGATAACCAATGTTGCTGAGATCTCAGGGTAAGACACATAGTTTAATGCAAGCAGTTGGAAACCCACAGAAGAAATCTACCACCACACAGTGTTATTTGCTATTACACAGATGAAACGTGTTTCCAAAAATGTTTACAAGTGCCCACACATTTACATTTTCTCTCATAAATCAGAAGGATTCCCTCCTATTTATTTCCTTTAAATTATCTCCTTGCTGAAATAAAAACATAGGGCAGTAGAACTATATGAATTACAAAGTCAGTTCTCTGCAACTGCAAATCGCCATAAAAAGTTGTCAACTTCAAAGGTGTCTGTAAAACTTGTACTCTACATGCTATCAGACCATGACCACAAAATACCTTGTGTGTCCTCAAACAAACTTACGATGTTCAGGTACAAAAAAAAAGGGAAAGAAAAAATAAAAATCCACAACTCTATTATTATACAGGAGCTGGCAATTAGTTTAACCCCAAGCACACGAGCTGGATATATCACACTGGTAAAGAGGAAGATTTTATTATAACAAAATGCAACTGCATACATTTTTTATCTAGCTGTGGCTTTTTCCATTACTTCTGAAGAGGAGCAATACCTCAACCGCAACAATTCAAGCCAAATTATATCTAGATACTCGAGTATCCTCCCAGGCCCTTGCAAATTATTAGCAGAAACCCTGAAAGCATTGTATTAATAAAACCCAGTGTCCTGCATAGAGAAAAAAAGCAATTCCATCTTCTTCATAACCCCTTGGAAGTGCTCCCACAATCACAGAAGTGCTGGAGTGGGAAGGGTGGAGACGCCGCAACCTCTCTGGGCAGCCTGTTTCAATGTTCAACCCCTCCACCAAAACAACCCACATGTGCCCACGTCTCTTGCGCTGTCACTGGACACGACTGACCATGTCTCTCCCTTCTTCACCCCCTCCCATCAGTTGTTTACACACACATTACCTGTACGCTAAACACTAAAATTCTAACATTACAGTGATTTCTATTATGGTATTTTCATATTTGTGTTCCTATTTGTTCATCTTCTTTTTTTTTACCATTATTTCACTCCCTTCCCGTATAATTTTTACAGTGCCTTTCTTTTCCCACAGCTTGCTATTTGCTCCCCCCATCTTTGGTGTGACTGGACTCTCACTGCCCACCCTTCTTCTCCCCTCCCTTGTCCAACAGCCTTTATTCCACAGTCTATCAGTGTCTCCCACTAACCCTGACTGGTTTTCCCCTCCTTCTGTCTGGGATGCTCCTGCAGCAACTTTCCCATTTCTGTCCTCTCATTGCTTTCTCACGACAAATGTATTCTCCCTCCAGAACAGTTAAGAGGCCTCTTCTGCACTGCCAATACCCTCCTCTCCCAAATTTCACTTACTGCCCTCATTTTTAGTTTCCTCAACTGACTATTATTTCCCACAGCTCCACAAGCCCTCATCCATCAGTCCTTTTTAGGGACAGAACAGAGAAATGGCAGAAACTGCATGTCAGGAACCTTTCCGTGGTAACGAGCTCTGTCATGATTAAGACTCACTTGCAGGAGAAGGAAAACAAATCTTTAAAATAGCCACATGCCCATCTCCCACAGAAATATAGGGCTTCCCCTCCAACGGGGATATGGAAGGGTTTATCGGCAGGGGAGCTGCAAGGGGTCCATGGGGCTGCCTGGGGGCAGCAGCAGAGCAGGGGAATGTGGCAGCTGGTTGTGCTGCACAGGATTTGGCTGTTTTTCAACTCCCTTTCTGCATTTTATCGGAATAGGTGTTGGAGACTGTGCAAGAGGATGTAGATGATTCTTAGAGGTATTTTTTACTGCTCCTTCACGTGAGTAGAAGAAATGGTCGGATACAAGGGCTAGTGCCTGCTGTATGCCACAGAAGCTGCTTTCACCCACGCATCTGGGCTACCTAAGGAGTTCTGAAAGGAGCAGCTTAAGGAGGGCCAGATGACTCAGGTAAAAGGGCACACAACTTTTTAGGAAACCATTACAACAACCAGCTAAACAATAAGAATTACAGAGTAAATTACAACCGAAGTACAGAGACTGACCATACAAATAATTTCCTAACCCATAAAATGATATACTTTCTCACCTCAGAATAATTGCTTTGTATATGCTACAACAAATTTAATAAAAACGCATATTAAATGGAAAAGTCCTGAAAGTCTGTGTTACCTAAAACCACTTTACATCAACTTTTCCTCACCTCATACTCATTTTTAACTCTTGAAACTTCATCAGGAATGTCCATTATAATGCAATTTACTATAGGAAGCACCTTTCAGATAAAATATTAAAAGTTAGTAATGATCAAGAGCACTGAGAACCAGAAATTCTTATAGACTTAAAAGGAATTTTGCTTGCTCAGCAGCTTTGAAAAAGATGAGTTAGTCCAGTTTTGCGTTACTGTGCACAACAAGGCAGCACTGCACAATTTGCATGTGCCTATTTCTTACCTTATGCCTTTATAAACACACTCAGTAGTGTGACAGGAGCATTCAGCATGCCTTAAATTTAATAATTAACACTTTAAAAAAAAAAGGGCAATAAAATGCAGCTGCACCGGTTTCTTGGCATAATTGTTCCTCTGTCCCCACCGTAGTAATGAGTTTCATGCACCATTTCTCTGTCTGCTTGGAGCTCTCTAACCTACGAGTCAGGCACTTCTCTATGATGGGAAAAGCCATGCCTGACAGTTCTCTATAGTAAAAGCTCTTTATTTCTCTGTACCTTAGTTTAATCATCTGCAAAAAATACAGGATAACAATTTCTATTTCACAGCGTGGTCACAAGAGTATACAATTTGAGTTAAGCACTGAGCAATGATTAAAAAAAATCATCATATCTGGGAAGATATTTGAGGTATTTAAAAGAAAGTTGCATAGATCATCGCTGTGTGTGAAAAGTATAAGAAAATAATAAATGTATGTTAAAGAATCATGTTCATTTTCTGCATACTCTTCTGGTCAAGAAAACTGCAAATATAAAGAGAAAAAGATATTAAAAGAAAAAAATATAAAGAAAAAAAAAGCAAATATAGTCTTTTAATTCACATTTTAGTCTATACATCCAAAAGATATTTGTGGTAGTGTCATTGGATGGCAAAGAATGGTCCTTTATCCATGCAAATCTTTAAAAGATTCTCCTGAAGAGGACCCGATAAGTTGGTCTTAAAGAAAGATCTTCTCTGGATTAGTATTTTCAAAACATGGTTTTTTTTAATGTTCGTAAGAATATGTGAGTTCAGCGAGTGAGTTAAAAATCTCAAAATAGCTATAATACAGTTTAATATTTTTAAATTTAAAAAACAGCTTCCTGTGTATAAGAACACATCGGGTTTTTTCCTTATGAGCAAGATCTTACTATGCTTGTTTACACAACCTATTTCTGATCCTGTTTTTCATCTATGGAGTATGGAATAAATGTCCCAGTTTAGACATGATCCACAGAGATAAAACAGCTTCCTAAAACTGTGATATTCTTGAACACAAAATAGAAATTTTTCAATAAAGTATTACCTCATTTAATGAGGTAATTCATAGTGTTTTGTACCAAAATATGGTGGTTTTAAATGAGATCTGTTGTTGTTCAATTCTCTATTTATTTTTAGAGTTAAAGCTCTTTCAATGGATTCTGAAATGTCTAAATAATATGCAATTTCCAAAATTCATTAATAAATAATTTAGTAAAGTACAAGCGCTCACAGTTCCTAAACTTGTTTCAGTAAAAATCCCAGTGGAATTTGAGCATGATTAAAAATTGTGCTATTATATTACTGACAGGTGAGTATAACGTGCAATGATTTGAACAGAAGCTTCTCCTCACAGTAACTGTCCACGTGCAAATATAGTATGCACATTGCATATCTAGGCAGTACGGAATATTTGCCTTAGGGTGCATAACATGAACATGTTAATCAATCATCTTTCCCATGCTGCTCCCCAGTGATTGACACAAACATTTCACTGACTCGAACGGCATTTGGAGCCAATCCTAAATACTCCCTTGTCTTTTTTTCAAGATGCTGCAGCAATGAGGAGATGGATAGAAATGATCTTTCTCTTACACTGAAGGCCAAAGACTGCAGGCATAATTCTAGACTCTGGCACACATCCACGGTCCACAGGTTCTCCCTCAGTACTGGTATGGGGGGCAGGGGCAGAGAAAGAAGAAAACCTGAATTTGATCCTCAACCTTTAGACTTGAAACTTGTCAGAATTTTGTTCCTTTTAGAAATACAATACAAAGACTTCTCAGGGCTGGAGCTGAACGTGAATCACCATAAAGTTACGGGTAGTTGCTTAAGTCATGTTTATGCAAGAATGCCTTCTCTTAAAAATGCCACGTGCTCATTGCTATGAGAGAAGTAGCATGGAGAATATTCTTCTGTGATTTTAAAAAAATGGGAAAAAAATCAACACAGTGACAGCAAAAGAAATAATCTGCCTCTCTTGAGGGATTTTTAGTGTTGAAAAGGTGAAAAAAGGACAGTGAATGAGAAAAGTAGAGAATGTTAATGGGATGAAGAAGAGGTTTACTGTTTCTCCCACTTATCTGTGTCACAGCTACGTCAGCCCATCACTGACTGGCAGCTTTATGGAGATGCTGCTTTTTAAGCATGAACTGTTCTTCAGCAGTATCTCCAATTCATCAGACACATATATTTCACTGTAACATCAAGTGTTAGTTCCTTGGTTTTCTACCTTGTCCCCTACCACACTGCTGTAGAGGAAATGGCAGTTTTTACTGACCTTTTGCATCAGTAGCTTTCTCACTGGGGGATTGAAATTGATGTTTCAGAGCACTGTCCTTGCTTTGTTATTTAAGAACATGAAGTGCCATGACTGTAAAGATGCTGAGGTTACAACTTGCTACACATGGCAACCTTACAAGAGTCAATGTGAGCAAAGCATAGCAAGGTGTTTTTTCCATCACTGATTTGCCATTTGTGTTTTTCAAAACCCTAAGCTTACCTATTATCAGTCAAGCACTTGTTTCCATACTACATTGTTATTTTACAGTGGGTGTTAACAGAAAGGCAGGTAAATTTGTATGTTTGAGATAAAACAAAGTGCTTACTGGCAGTTCAGACTAAGAGGATATACCAGGAATAATTCATATTAAAGAATAAACGTGTCAAAGGGCTGTTACAGTTATCCCAAACTGAACTTTACAAATAGTAAATTCAGAATTACAGTTGCATTTAAGATTTCCTTTAGGTTATGTCAACCTAAAATTAAAAACTCTAGGTATTGCAGTCCTGTTTTGTCACAGAATCATACTATTATGGTTACAGCGTGCTCATCTTTGTGGGCTCATTTTTATAAAACAGATGTTAGATTTGTGACTTATACGTGGGTATATTATTTTGAGGTAATGTGAGTTAGGAAGATATTTTGTAATTGTCATCCAAATTCAAAGGTCAAAGTAATGCTATGATCACCCATTAACTGTCTGACTACCTTAACTATCTGACAAATATGGAAACAAAAGACTTTATCTTCCCTAAACTTTTGTCTCATGCTAAATAACTAAGAAGCTGGCACGTCTTTTTCCTGATGAAGATAGAACTATAATGTTGGATATTGGGAATTCACCTCGTTTCTCCCTGTTGCAGTTTAAATTTAGCTGCATTTTATGCAAAGAATTTAAGATTGCTGAGTCCGATATGAAGCATGGTAGTAGAGCAGATGAGGGGTGTCACCACAGCTCCCAGACTTCCTTCATACTATTGCCGAAATTTGCTGGGTGTAAATATGACCCTGTTAATTTAGACTGGGAAGTCCCCTGTTTGTGGACATACTGCTAAATGAATACAACTTTTATATCAGTTACAGGAACTAGTTCACTCTAAGAACACTAGCCTGATGGATGATCAACTCTGAGAGGTCTTTGCCTTTCTTTCTGCCTCCTCATTGTTACAAAGTTTCACATCACCATAGCTACTAATTAAACATCAAAACGTTTAATGGAACTCTGCCCTTTCCATCTTTGTGCTATCTTAACATACTTGGTAAGACAACCCTGAAATATCTGGAACTTGCCTATAATGCTTTAATAATGTGATCTGATCCACTCAATTCTTTGAACATTATGGTGGTGTTTGCTGTGCAATTGCAAAGAGTTAATTCCAACAGGAGCTAATTAGTTAGCTGCTCAGTAGACTGTGCAGGTGCTATTTACTCAGGCCACATAGAGATCGATATTGCAGGGACTATGACATTGAAGAATGCCATTGAAATGTCCTCACAAAATACCTGTAATGTCACCAGAAATAAATAATACTACCTTTGTGCAATAGAAAAACTAAAGTTTCAGCTTTGATCTGAAATGTAACCATATTCTGTAAACCATAACATAAACTATTACCTTTCTACTTTTTATGTTGAGAAGGTAGCACAATAACGAGAAGGGAATCCAATGTGAAGCTGCTTGGCTAACTTTGTCTTTCAAAAAAGTCTCTTCCCACAAGAATATACGCTAAATAGGAAAAAAAACAACAGAAACAACTTCTTCCTGAAAGTCTTTCATCTTCCAGACTTACAAAGTATAAACAGGAGCATTAAGAAAAGTTATTATCTGACCTGATACATTTGCCAAAAAAAACCCGCCAAAAAAACCCAAACAACAAACCTAAAAGAAGCAGAATAGGAAGATGAAACAAATGAAGCAGAATTCTGGAAATGGAAGTGCTGTTGGCAAATACCTATCTGCAGACACCACGAGTCTCATACCATGGGCGTAATTCATAGAAAGAAAGAGAAAAAATCTAGTGCTAGTTACAGACACAGAAAAACTGAGAACTCCTTTGCAGCAGGCCCACCCAAGCATCCTAAGCCAAATGGAAAAAGGACAGTAAATCCCTTAAGTGCTGCCTGCCCTAACCACCCTCTCTCCCAGATTCATGACCAGCTGGAGGCAAATGGCTAACAGTCTCACTTGTTAAGGGCTGGCCCAGAAGGTACCAGAGAATGGCAGAGATTGAGAAAATTAGGGAGCTGCTCCTACCACTATGGGACTGCCGTGAGATGAACTTAAGAATCAAATCCAGCTTTAAAAACCACTGCTTTTTTTTTCAAGAATCCAGCCTTTTCCTCAGGAAACACAGAATCCTTGATGCAGCACACCATTCCCACAGTTCAACTGTTCAGCTTTGCCAAGCTTCATTATGTTTCCTACCTCTTACACTCCACAGCATTCCATATAGGAGCAATTAATACAATTACACAATTTCTAAATCTCTTAAATATAAATATGACAAATACAAGAGGAGATCCCCAAAATAATTAATAAGCTATATGATATGGATCTCTCTCTCTAAAATATCTATTTTTTCACACTGATGGTAGGACAAAGTAAGAATTATGGAGATTATTTTAAGTAATAAGCTTGGGATTGAAAGGAAATGGGGTGATGAGAATTTTATTCAGTGAGCTTCAGAGCAAGGAAAGGACATTTAAGTTGTCATGTGAGTATTTTGGAAACAAATAGTAAAGGCATGAAAGCTGTCCATTCTGCAATGGCTGTATTACTACTGACGTGTTCAAATCCATCTTTGTTTAGTGTCCTCCAAACATACAACAAAAATAATGCACGTGGGTCTTATTTACATGATGTAACACTGAAACCATCTACACATATTATAATATACATATTGCCTTATTACTAGATGTAAAATATTATAAAGATATTTTGATTATTGCTCTGAACTTCATTCATTCATTCACTCATTCATTCATTCATTTATTTCTGTTCTGATTTCCCCACTTTTTTCTTTTAACTTCAGTTGCTCTTCTTCCCATATCCATCCCTACATCTCCTCATCTTGTAAATACCATTTATGCCACTGCTCTTACTGCTAAAATGTACTTATTTTTTCTTTCAAGTTGATTATCTCTTGATTAACGTTGATATCTACCCTACAAAAGATGCTGTTTATTAACACATTCATCTTCCTCTGGTAAGTATCACAATATAGTGAGAATGTTAAGTAAGTTCCAGTGACTAGCCAGCTAGCAAATGACACCAGTTATCTGTCCAAATAGCACAGACTACATAAGGCCAGCTGGACCTCGCGTCATCTAGGATGACTAAGTGCATTTTACTTTTCCTGGGGATAAAACATCTCATCACAGGGTATCACACAAAATAAAACAGCTTCCAAAATTATTTTTGTAATTTTTTTCCTATCTGTATAAAATCCTCTTGTTTAATATCTTGCTGATAGTACTAACAATTACACTCAGAAAAACTACTGAAAAAAAGAAAAACAGAGCACTGCTACCTCTGTCTTAATTCTTGCATTTCTTGGCTTTCTGCAATGTTAAATTGCTCATTTAATTTTGTATTGAAGCCATTTCATAGACAACAGAACAATATTTCTGGTTGTACTGAATATGATGTAGCTAACACTAATAAAATTGATTTTCCAGCTTCTCTCCCCCACAACACTTGGCAAAGTCAGATGCAAATTGCATCCACCTGTACCAAGGAGATATTGACTTCCAGGAGAGCACAGAAAATGTTACTGACAGGAGAAAAGTCTTACTGTCAAGGAGAGCCTGGAGGATGCATAGATTTTACAAAAGCCCAGCACTCTCAGGTCTTCATATGCTCTTAGGAGAATCACCAGTTTCTGAGGATGGTGTAACTGTGGAGTTCTGGGTTTAGTTCTGGTGCTGTAACATTGCTCTGAACAGACTTCCCACCATCAAGACAGTATCAAACACAGTGAAGCACAGGTTCCTCTGCATTAATTGCTCACTGTATTTCAAAAGAAAACCACTCAGCAGAATTACAAAATGGATCACTGAACAATTTCAATCCAATCCTTTTCCTGCAAATGAAGCTTTAAAGGTCTCACTTAAACTAATATAAAACCCTAACGTCATCTCACACTTGTTTAGGCTTATTCTTAGAGACTGCAATGAAAAACAGTTCCTGTTACTAAAAATCTTCCATCTTCCGTTCTTTGTGAAACTTTCAGAATTAGGTCTAATCAAAATCACCAACACAAAGGCATCTTGTATTAAGTAACTGTTTGAGCTCATGCAATATAATGCTCTATAAAGAAAACTTCAGACTTTCTTCTTGATTTTCTCTACCCAAGCCTTCTGAGTCACACTCAGGAAGCCAAAGTTCACTTACACCAAAGACAGACAGAAGGTCTTTACTCAAAGTTGTGTAATATTTTTTCATTGTGTTTGTCGGGAACGTGTTATTTGAAATGAAATTATGATGTCAGCTATTTCTTCTCGTCTAAAAGGGAGCAGCTAAACTCTTCCTCTTCCTTGGGATCAAATCATGCGCTGAAAGACCAGGCCACCTTGCTTTCTTTTCTAGTCCAGTATTTCAGAAAAAAAATAATCAGAGAAACATATTATGACAGGTAATCATTTGCAAACATACAACTCTTTCAACATCTGCCATGTTCAGCTTCATTTTATAGCATCTGTCTTGGCAATATAAATGGTGCTTGGTTTCAGAGGTGCTCTGTGCCACACAGTGAAGAAAAACAATCATGACAACTGAAAAATAAAGCACAGTAGGGGGGCAGGGAGAGAGCTGAGAATGTAAAAGCTGTTCACTTTTTCTAGCTTTATTTTGAAAGAAAAAGAGTGTTATGTTAGCTTTCCTGTATTCTTTAAGCAGCATAATTTTGCCACTGGAAGAAAAGTGACAACTATTGCATTTATGAAAGGTGCCAAACAACCTCAAGCATTTCCAAAAGAATCCCCTGAAACAGCTGCACAAAAAGAAAGCAATTTAGTACAGCACACGTAGATGAATTATGTCAGTAGAAATGTATTGCTACAGGAAATTTGGGTTTTTTTACACTAAGAAGCTATATTATAAACATTCCAATAAAAGCAGCAATTGGGAAATATGAATTTCCAAGAAAACTACGTGCAGAGAAGTCAACTTTGGGTGGAATACTACATGATCGTCACAACTTACCTCATAATTAAAAGTGTTGTCTTAATATTCTTTTTTAAATCCATGTTATACTTAGAAGCATATTGTTGGGAGTTAAAATACATTAAAATAAGTTCCACAATATGCCAAATGCCATCTACTATATTCAAAAAAAGTTGTAATCTGCCTACTTCACTCAACCCTATTTTCCACAAATTTATAGACTACACATAGAAATGTAAACAATGTTAACACATACTGTCAATGTGTGCAAATATGAGAATCTGAGTGCTTTTCTGCTTTTGAAAACAGGTTAACCGAGGAATGAAATCATATATCTATAATAAATTCTCATACAGTACAACATTGTGCAATACAAAATATTTAAAAAGTTGGCTGCTGTAAGCAGTAGTGGCATTTTTCTTGACCATACTGGTATACATATGTACAATACACTACATGAGTAATAAACCTTGACACAAAACAAAGCTGAGGTTCGGCAATTATGAATTGGGAAGTATTTCAAACACAGCGTGAAAGCAAACCTTTCCTCACTTTTCCCCTTTGTATTAATGATGAGCAAACAAAGACAGACATTGATTCAGAAACCTACTACTAAAAACAATGTTAAAACATACACAGAGCTTAGTTTGTGCTTGTACCCAGTCTTTTCAACAATGTATTTGAATGCACGCTTCTGTTCTAGAGGATTTAATGAGATTCCAATAATCAGAGATAATAAATCACAAATGCTACCACCCAGCATCTTTGAAATATCTACATATTTTCATCCAATATTTCATTTAATCATGTTAAGCAAAATACTTGTTTCTGTCACATGTCATGATAAGCAATCTTATTAAAAGATTACTAAGTCATTCTCATTTTTTCCTCCCATAATTTCCTTTCATTAACTCAGAGTTTAATAACTAACATAATGTGAGTAAAATGGAAAAGAAGGTGTTCCAGGGGATAGGATGCAATCTTGGAATCTCCACACGCTGCAGTCAAATTTTCATCCCTGATACAAATTCCTGCCTGTAAGGATCTGTAGGGACCTGTAAGGATCTAGAGAGGTCTCCAACAACAGCTGCTGAAATGAAACAGCTTCTTCCTTACTTCATTCAGTTGACTTCCTCTGTAATCTACTAAGGAGCATCCAAACTGTACTCCGAAACACTAAGCATGCCTCCTGCAGCTCCCTGGTATTGGGGATAAATGAAAAGTCTCAAAAAGTCTGCTTCAAGTTCTGTAGCAGACCATGTGCCGTGGCTCCGAGAGTGCTGTGTTTCTTTCTGACTGAGCTCCTGGAGGCCACCACAGAGGAGACAGAGCCTTGAACAGATCCTTACACATGCTTGGGAGTCTGTCCAAACACTGGCTTGCATGGGTTGGGGAGGGTGGAAAGGCAGAAGCAGTGCAGGAGACACACTGCAAACAGCCTATTTTTGAGCCTATGAGCTAAATTTGTGCAAGTAAATAAAGTATAAATTACTGAACACAGAAACAGATGGATATTAAGAAAATAACTGAAGCATGCTGGAAATGAAAATACTCATCCGAGTTATAACTCAAGTGTGTAATCTGTAATACACACATTTATCTTAGAAGGACACTGTCAAGCTGTTCCTCATAACTTTTTTCAGTGTTTGTTACTAGGTTGCAAGCTTATAGAAACTTTTGGATTGACAGCTGGAGACTGAGTTACTGACAGGCCAGAGGAGGAACTCTGAGTGTCAGGGGGAGCTTTCCCCACCAGGACCCACACTACGGCTCACGCCTGCGATGCAGGGACCCCTCGCAGGGGTCTTCTCTGGTTCATCCGCTTCCCCTTTTTGCTGATTTGTTCATGCAGTTGCAATTAGAACAAAATGGTGATGTAACTCTTCACCCTTCTACTCGCAGTTTGCTAACCCTTGAAGCATGTCAATTAAAATCTGTTTCCCTAATAGGAAAAAAGAAATCCCAAACAAGCTCGTCCACTTGTCAGCATAAGAATGCCACGAAGATATTCATACACTTCAGAAAGAAAAAAAAAAAAAAAGGAAAACCCTTAAATCTGTTCATTTGCTTGCAAGTTAAAATGCAAAGAAAGAATTACAGGCTTTTGAAAACATAAAACCAGCCACTGAAATACATCCTACGTTTTGCAATGACAATATCTTACCAAAGCAAGCCCTTGTTACTCTACTGATACAACCCAGACTTTGTAACACATCTAACCTAGTTCTAATGATTGTGGTTCAACTGGGCTTACCAAAGTGCCTTCTCCCTAGAAAACTAAGCCCCCACTGTTCATCCAAAATTTCTCATTAACTGTGTTTATAGGGGAATTTAGCGTATCTTAACTGGAGACTGAGTCCAGGGAAAAAGCGCACAGACTGTCAGCAGATTAATGTAGTGCCAACCTATTCTGGTTGCTTTTTCAATTAGAGAGTAAATAGGAAGGCAAATAATGTTCACAAGCAGGAAAAATAAATGCACAAATTCAAGTGATAGATTATGTTTCTAATGACAACAAAACATGGTTGCTTACCAAGGTTATTAATATAGTTTAATTATGTCACAGGTAAGATTTGTGTATAAATCATATTTAGGGCATCTCACATGAAAGAGTAAAAGAATTCATTAAAATGTATTTGGACAGACACTTAATCATCTTTCACTGAGCAATTATTTTTGGAAACCCAAAGAAACATACCTCTTTCTCCAAAAGGCCTGAAATTACAAATGGGTACCTAATATTTAAATCTTTTGTCCTTGAAGAAGTAAAGAAATCACTTCTTCTATAGGATTGGAAAGAGAGAAGGAAAATTAATTCTTGGGTATTTTGAATAACTGATAGGTATTCAGTCTTTATGCTATAAGCAAGATGAATGAGCCAGGAGGGGAGAAGGATGGGATGAAGCCAGAGTAGAAAAATAGATTACGGATTTTTACCATCAGACAGACATCAAACTGTGGCAGTCACGCATAATAAGCAACATATGATTCGAATTTCCCTTTAATTTCATGGACGCTCTGCCTAAGAGGGCTCATTGGTTTTGATTGTTTGTTTTTATTCAGGATGATTTGACAAAATTAGCTTTCACTGTTCCTTCCTTTATTGTTGATGCTGTTATTTTGCACAGCATTTTAGCAAGAAAATGGACTGGTAAATGCTACTGATCTCAACAAAGTCAATGATACCCAAACCTTAAAATTATATTGCTCAGAAGACAAATACGACATCCTAAGTTTGGACTTCCACTGTCTGTCCAAGCAGCCTGAAATAAAGTGATGAGGATAAAACAATGTTTTCTATTCCTCTTGTATTTTCTCTCTCTCTATATATATGCATGTTTGCCTTCTGTTTGACATAATGATTCTAACTTGTTCAATAGCCACACAAATGAAACAAGTGCTAGCTCAGTCTCTTAAAAAATGAACTTTATATGAGGAACTAGAAGGTACTTGCTGTTGAGACCCCACTGACATCACATCAACCCATGGCAACACTAGATAACATAGGAAAAAATGACATCTGTGGCATTGCTGTGCTACAGAAAGTACACTTCAGACATATAAGCTACCTAAATGCGAATTGATCTGATTCCTTTGCATAGGATTACTGCTGAGAATTTTGTCCTTCACTATATGTAATAATATTGAACCTGTAGCCTATGAATCTCTCCATATGATTTTTATATGCAATCTAGAGAAGAATGAGCCTTGGGTTTAAATTAATAATACACATTTAGAGCAACTTTTCATACACCTTCTGTAATAGTTTCCATTTTACATTCCTGTAAAAGTATCTCAGACTCTTTGTTGGAAGGAACATTTGGTTAAGGTCTAATATCAACTAGAATAAAAATGGATATAATAATATAATCACATGCTTTAAGTCTCACAAAAGTCCATACTAAAGTGCATGCTACTAAAAAGGAGTAGACTGTAACAATCTCAAAGGATTAAAACAACTTCATTTTCAGGGAAATGGCTTTTATCTAACTCTAAGGAGCACTTTTAATAACATGGAGAGATAAGAGCAGAGCATAAAACCAAGAGAGAATAAGGACTCAACTAACACTTAACAAGAAAAAAAAAGAAGAAAAAATCTATGTGGATGCAACCAAAAGAAAAACTAAAGCCACAAATTGAGTCTGTTTTAAAATGTGGCTTAGCAAAATATGTGGGAAAAAATGTACAAACAAGAAAGATCTGATAAATCTACAAACATGTAGGCATTAATTTGGTTAAGTCTGACATTACTAAGTAGTATTTTAGCAACAAACATGCAAAAAAAGAAACTTTCCTCTGCAAAGTAAGATTTTTCCTCTTACAAGTAGTAAAGTTACTACTGGAAGTACGGTAGGTGCATTCAGCAACTTAAAAGCATTGCATTCTGCACACTGATACTGCTAGGAATGAAGAATCTGAAGAGTGTCAAATTTCTTAACCTTCCAGCTTCACTGGATTTAATTTTTAAATAGACCCGTTTACAGACTTCCATAAAATTCATTCTGTGCTCAAGAAAAGGAGTAATTTGTGGAGGATAAGCTATTTTTCTGAAAGAACAGCGAATGAAACAATGAAAAGTTTTAACTACACAACTATTGTGAAACCTCAGTAACAATGAAAAAAAAAATTATCTGGTGGATAGCCCTGTGACTGGCATGGCTGAAGATGTTCTGCCAGTTCCTAGCAGACCAGAGAATATGATTTGCTTTAGGGACAATCATGGCCCATTGTTAAGTCCTGATTCAAACCCAGTGAAGTCAATGGCAGTACCACCGATTGCTCATAAATTCATAGATTAAAATATGAAGCCTAAGTAATAACACTATCTTGATGAATGTTGCCTGACAATGATACTAGGTCCAGAAATCATGTCTGGAATGCAAAAAGAAGGGATGTGATTGTCAAGTAAGCCCAGCCAGGGTAATTATTGAAATTTGCAGTATATTCTCATTAGTGATTCAATAGTGAAGTTTTAATAAAGTAAAATCTACCTTCTCATATTATTTTGAAATAGTTTTGGAAAAGGAAGATCCCACCATAAAAGAAACAATATATGTGATCTAAGAAACAGAAAGGAGAATTATTATTACCATTATTACATGAAGGAAAAATATCAACATAATCATTTAAGTCTATGGCATATGGAAAATGAAACAAGATCTTTTGACTCCCACTCCTCTACTAGAATGGTAGGACGGTGCTGTCATACTGCAGTATGTACATACTGTGGTACAAAGTAGCACAAATATTTAGTTAACTTCGGTGAAACAAAGCCATTCCTGAAAAGAAACTTTTTTTTTTTTTTTAAATATAATACAAAGCATTTATCTTACCAGATTTTGTAAGGCATGAAGGATTATCTTTAGATGTCAGGCTGGAAACAGCTTCAAAACTTGTTGTATGTGACTCCCTGAAATGAACCCTGGCTGGCCTAATTTTAACCAACTGCCTTTCTTTGCATTTGCTTTTTTTTTTTTTTTTTGTCTGGAATTTTCACTTGGAAGTTACAATTCATTATTTCAAACCTCCATCAGCTGCCTGCCTTGGAACCGTAATTGTTTGATTAGGTGTAATAAACTTACTTTCCTACCTGCAACACACCGCAACACAGAGGAGCAACTTAGATGACTAACATGATGCATTATTGAACAGCCCAAATTAAAAGGGAATAGAATTAAGGCCGCTATCTGTCTGGATGATGGATGCTCTTTGGTTTCCTCTTTTTAAATCATGAATCTAGTTTTCTGTCTCACTAGATCAGCTTGTAATTCCTCCACAAAAGATTTTTAACATGTTATGTTTCCAGGGAAGTGGCAACTCCCTCCATCCCAATGACCTCTGGTATTTCACATCCTGTCCCCCACACCGCTTTCCTGTGTCTGATTACATACAGCGAAAGGTCAGATTTTTTACTTCAGATATCAGTGTGCTCATGGGAGCTGACAATCAAATTAAAAACTTAATCTGGAGGAAAATAAACAGAAGTGACCCCCTACCCTCAGCATCCCCCCGCCCTCCCCCCCACCCTGCTCTTAGGGAGGTCTGACTTGTTTCTCATATTAAAATCCTCAATATAGAGCAATGAAAATTAATTTCATAACCTGGTAAGAATTTCACTCTCCTAAAAGCTTGCTGTGAAGGTAGGAAAATAGGAGATAGCCCAAGAGGGAGTCGTACAGAAACAGATAAATCTTGCAGTGACGTTTGCTCATATCACTAGAAAACCTGCAGATTTTCCTCTGAATTATAGATTAAGATAGTACAGTGCATGTTTCCTTATGCCAAAACACTGTACCCTTAAACAAACCCTAAATACTATACATTTCCAAAAGGCAAGGGTTAGCAAATATAGCACTACCTTAGAGTACTTTTAACAGTTTCTTTATTGCATAAATAGTATGCTAGTGATGCACTGATGCTCCACAGAAGACAGTAATGTTCAAAGGACTGAGTAATGTAACACAATGCAGTATTTTTTAATCAAGTTCCTTGACATGAAGTGATAAAGTTTTGAGACAATGCCTCAGAAAATCTCCATGTAAATACAGATATCCTTTGCTTTCTAACTGGTATGTTTGGAAACTGGTTGAAAGGCCACAAGTGGAGGTGACAGTAACAAAGTACTGAAAGGTATGAAAAGAAGGTGCCAGTACATAAAGAAGGTGAACTTAAGGCTGGCCTTAGTTAACACAGTATAAACTATTTCCATAGTCAAGTTGAGAATTTCTTTTTAAAGGTCTACTTTAAATGTTCCACATTCTTGCACATGCTAAACTGGAAGGAATAGCTAATAGTTAAAGAGACCAGGAAATTCACAGACAAGGCTGGGCACAAAACAATAAAATGTGATGCACCTAGAAACATATCTAAAGGTAAAACGATAATTCTAGGGAATATAATATCAGATCTGCCCTTTCAGAGACAAGGATAATGCTGGAAGACATGATGTCATCTGATGTCATGGCAGTTGATGATGTAGAGATGAGCATGTAATGCAAATGAAAAAGGTCAATATATGTTTTACTACCTGCATAAAAAAGGTACTCCATTAGAGGAAAGGATGATAAAATGCATTTCTTATCTAGATCCTGCATGACCACACCTTTGTTTAATTCTTTATGCAGAATATTATTGACAAACATGCATGTAACAACCAAGGTAACAAATATGGTGGGCCACTACCAACCTCATGGA
>NW_010228347.1:0-249 GCF_000690775.1 Eurypyga helias
GGCAGGCGGGTTCTGCGTGGGCGGGCTGGGGGGGGTCGTGGGGGGCTGCGAGCGTGCCCGTTCGCGCGTCACGCGCGGCTTTGTGCATGCGTGTGCGTGTTGGGGTGTGTGCAGGGATGTTGGGGAGTGCCTGCATGGATGTGCGCGTTGGGGTCCTACATGCGTGTTGGGGTGTGTGCATGCATGTGTGTGCGTGTCGGGGTACATCCATGCTGGGGGGTGTACATGGGTGTTGAGGAGTGTGCATGC
>NW_010228348.1:0-501 GCF_000690775.1 Eurypyga helias
GGCACCCTCCAAACACCGCAGTGGTAGTCTGAGCGAACGCCGACAAAGTCTGGCAGGGGACAGGAAGAAGCACGCGAGATGGCAGCGTCCCAGGGGCTCCCTGCCGCCCCTATGCCCCACACCCTGCCCAGCCCAAGGTACGGATCCCAGGGATGGCTCACCTTCCCCATCCACCCGGGCAGCAGCCACTTGCCGGATGCGCCCGTTGAGCTCAAACTGCGCCGGGGAGCCCCTGGAACAGGGCAGCTCCTCCAGCACCATGTTCTGGAAATCTGGGGTTCTGGCTAAGGACAGTGGAACATGACCCCCCTCTTCCCTCCCCAGGGACACCCTGCAGAGAAGGATACAGAGGTGGTTCATAGCCTGCCCTCCGGGGTACACCAGGCACCCCATGCATGGCCCCACGCCTTCTGAGGGCAGCCAGGCCAGGGCCCCACCCGTAGGGCTGTCATCAAAGAGCAGGTTGGCCCATTGCAGCAGCAGCTTCTCGTGCACCTGGTC
>NW_010228348.1:541-1367 GCF_000690775.1 Eurypyga helias
GAAGTGGGAGAACCAGCGCAGGCGGGCGGTGAGGGGCTGCTGGGGGCAGCCGCTGTGGAGGTACAGACAACGTCAGGCAGGGGGAGAGAGCATGAGCTCCCTCCCAGCCCTCTCCAGCACAGGAGATGTGAGGATGCTTACCATCTAGCCTCTAGACGGTCGATTTCTTCCATCAGGGACGTCATCCGGATGGTGTTGTCCCGGACCTGTCTCTGCAGAAAGGAAAGAGGGCAGAGGCTGGGGCTGGCAGCTGCAAGGGCAGGAGTAGGGGTTGGTGCTATCACCCCCTGATGGACACTGACCCTCAGAACGGAGTTGCCCAGGTAGAAATTCTTGTGCAGCAGCTGCCCCAGGGAGCCAAACGCATCTTCTGGGTGATCCACAAAGAAGTGGCCCAGCTGGACAGGGAGGGGTTGGGATGTGCAGGGATTCTGTGTCGTCCACCGCAATCCTCGTTGGGACACAGCACCCCGCACCCTACCTGCTTTGTGAAGTCCAGAGCAGCTCTGCACTTGCTGGCCTGGTGCTTCCTGCGCAGGACACTGCGCCAAAGAATGTCCTGAGGCGCAAGTGAAGGGATCCAGCAGCCTGTGGGGAGAAGGCAGGGGCTGACCAGTACCGCACCAGTACCAGGACACAACTGCAGCACCATGGCGTATAGCTGCTCATCAATCCCCGCTCCCTCCTGTGCCAGCACCCCAAGGGAAAGCTGCTAAAGCTCTCTGTGCCAGCACAGCGGAAATCCCGAGCAGCAGAGCAGCTTGGTGGGTGGGTACGGAGATGGAACTGGATGTCCAGTCTCCCGCCCGGGCAGTGTAACCCCTCT
>NW_010228349.1:0-769 GCF_000690775.1 Eurypyga helias
GTACCCCTAGACCACAGTTCTGAGCGCCCGTGTTTAGTTAGCTGACCTGGGAAATGGAGAGCATGAAAGCCATAATACCTGGCAGACCAGGCACGTGCCACTCTGCTTGTTCCTGCACGTCACCTCTCTGTCGCTGCGGTGCTGAAATCGTGACAATCTCGGCCTTCTCCTATATCACTAATCATCTGTCTGTGTCTTTTCTTTCCCTGCCCTGAGCCTGGCTTTGTGATTTATGCCCCCCTGTCTCAAAGGAAAGCATGCTTTACACCCTCTTCTTTACAGGGTGGAGAACTCTACCTATCAGGCTGTTGCTGTGTGTTGAGAAAACAATACACAAGCCCTTTTCCTGTGCCTTTGGTATGTTTTATTGAGAAACCCTCCTACAAATAGCAGAGGCTGCTGAGTGGCTCTCAGTCATACAGTAGCTATGGAAATAAATAGATACATTGCAATTTCCTTTCTTGTTTTCTCTTTGAGACACTTCCCCAGAGATGATAATTACAGAGTTCAGCTCTTTACAGCAATAAGCATGTGATTGTGCTTGTATCTTTTTGTGTTTCATTCATCAGAGTGCGATGCGTATCTCTTGCCTCCTGTTTAGTAACCTTGCACAGATACTCAGTTAATATCACAGAGTGGTTTGGGTTGGAAGGGACCTCAGAGACCATTGAGTTCCAACCCCCCTGCCATGGGCAGGGACACCTTCCCCTAAATCCTATGATCCATGCTTTGCTCCCTACTGTCATTTTATTTAGAGCCATGTCCCTTG
>NW_010228350.1:0-1250 GCF_000690775.1 Eurypyga helias
CAGCCCTTCCGGCCTAGGAGGGAGAGGGTGCCGGGTTTCCTTCTTCATCTACTTGTCACCCGTTTTCCTCTCCTGAAATTTGCAACGCGTGCCAGCTAACGCGTTTTCAGAGTTAAACCCAGGAAAGTTTTGGTAGAACCGAGGTGGCAGCGCATGCTCTTTGCAGCATGTGATTTAAAGACAAGAGCGGAAGACAGCTGGCTTTTGTCAAACGCACGCCGGCCGAGTTCTGACTGCAGCTGCGCTTTTGTACCTACGGCGCGGGGCAAACGCCAGCCCCGACCGCTGCTTTTGCCATTGCACAGGCAGCTCGTTTCACGACAGCAGAGGAAACCTGACTTCCTGGTGTATTAATTATTAAGTTCATAATTTAATTCAATATTGATTCTTACTACTCTGTACCAAGGGGAATGCTGTACCATCAGCATTCTTTAAAGGGCTATGGCTTGGTTGCCTATCTTACAGTTTTCCAAACAGGCTTGTCAGTGTTGCCTCCTCTGAAGCTTTATGTTTTTTTTTTCTAGTGTGTTTTAAAAAATAAATTGCCAGTAATTTTGTAAAACAAAGCGTACAGGTATTATTCTAAGAGTAAACATGCACTATTGCACCTTAGTACAATATTAAATCCAGATAAAACTATAAAACTGTATTTAAATAAGCTACAACCAAGTTTAACTGCAATTATTTTCATAGTATCTCATGACTTGTCCACAACCGGACACTTTTCTGTACTCCCAACTATTAACAGTGTTTCCACGAAAGATGTGAACTTCCGAAACAGGCTGTCAGACAGGGGAAAAAGTCCCCAGCCCTGCGTGTGGCCTGTTTAAAAAGAACGGCAAGACCAGTTACATAAGGAAAAGGCACAAAGTCTGTAAACAAACCGGCAGAGCGTACTACTGTTTGGTCCCATCGCGGGAAGCACGCCACACATAATTTACTCACGACCACTAACAAGCTAACAACTGGTTAGAGGCAAGTAAATGAATCGGATCTCTTTAGGTAATATATTTGTCAGATTAACATGGATAATTCCCTAGTCTGAAGGAAGAACACAAACCAAAACAAACCCACAACCAGTTTTTAAAATGAGCCTGGAGTTTTCAGATTTATTTGGATGTGCCGGTTTCACATTCCGTAATAGCCTGGGCAAAACGTTTACGTGCATTGCTGCTGTTTGGTTACTCTTAGATTAATTTACTAGCTGTTTACCGCCTGATTCACTACAGCCTGACTGATTACAGCCGAGG
>NW_010228351.1:0-9089 GCF_000690775.1 Eurypyga helias
GGCGGGGGCATTTCTGCAGGTCCCTGCTGCGGACAGTGGCTCTGGAGAGCTCTGCAGACTGCCGGATCACAGGGTAGGTGTACCGGGCTGCGGTGCCCCACATTGCTGCTCAGCCTCCTGTGCTCCTTGCCCACTTCCCAGGGAGAAGTGGCGTGTGCGGGGGGACGCAGCCCCCTCCCCTCCAGGCAGCAGGTGCCCTCTGGTCTGTGCACGAAGCCCCCGTGGACTGATGGGCCAGACGCGTGCTCAGCATCTACCTTCTGGGCTGGAGCGTTGCTAAGAGACGGGATCCCCTGGGAGGCTGTGGTGCCAGTCGTCCGACACATCGTCGGGAGGGGATGCAGCCGGGGGAACCTCTGGATGAGGGATGGCCGGTGTGGGAGATCACACTTTGGTTCTGCAGCTAAAGACACCCCCACACCTGACAGGGAAACTTCTAAAGTGGGGAGAAAGGGGTCAAGACCTGGAGGAAGAGCTCAGCATCAGCAGCATTAGCATCTGGAGCGAGGTCTCTGGAGGGTTTCAGGTCAGGGAGATCACGCTGAAGCGAGACGTTTCTGTTACAGCCCACTGCCCCACTGGGGCCGTGGGGGAGTCTCACTTGGCTGGTCAGGGCGAGCAGCTGGCGTGCGTCAGCAACGAGTGGTGGCTGAGCAGGCAGCGGGCAAAGAGAGTGTGCGGGGAGCTGGGTGCTGCGGAGCAAGCTTGATGGTTGGGTTGCTGCCTGGGAAGTTCGGAGTGGTTTGAGAAATAGTCACTTGGCCTCTTCTGTCTCTCCTCTTCTGATGTGCACAAGGATCTGGAACCCGCAGGGATGGTGAGAAAGGTGGCCAGAGGTGATGCAGGATCCAGCTTCTAGGCCTTTGCCCAGTGCAAGTTAGCTGGACAACTGTGCCAGGCACTGGACTGGGGCATCCCAGTCAGACTCACGTTCTGACATTTTACAGGGTTAGTAGCTGCCCCTCAGTACCACGATAGACATTTTTACACCTGTGTGCAAATCTTTTTCATGCTTTTCACAGCAACTCACACAAGCTAAAAACTTTCTTTGCTTTTTAGGTGAGCGACATTTCTATCATGTGTTTTAAAAATTTTAAAAATCATATACTGTGAAGTTGGCAGCACGAGGGACCCCCCAGGAGAAAACAGAAAGAAGCGTCGAACAAGGTGAATGGATGGCCCTGGCCCACAACCTTTGACACTGTTTAACTGAGCCTCCTATGCAGTTGCAGACACTGAGTTTAAAGTCCTGGGCTGCAGTGACAGAATGTATTAGGAGGTGGCTGCTCCCAGCAGGCAGTTAATTGAGCTGTCCCAGGCCTTTGCATCCCCAAGTGGGTACCCTGCATCCCCTGAGCAGTCCCTGATGGTGCTGCAGGCTGGGGTGTCAGTGGGTGCCACAGCCTGGCTTGGTTGCTAGTGCTGAGCTACTCGTGCCGCTGTCTGATACAGCATAGAGCAGGCCAGTGTTGCAGTGGTGGCCAGCGGTGGGGTGCACAGACCACCTGCTGCTGAGCCATGCTGAGCCCCACACTCTGCAGGGACCCCATCCTCTTCACAGAAGGGAAGGGCCTGGCATCCTTACTACCCTCACTCTGATGTAGATACATGTTGGATGACCCTCAGAGCAGAGGAGTCAACCACAAGAGTTCTTTCCTAGTTCATTGAACCTTCACCCTAAATTTTGGTATTTTTTATGGGGTCACTAGTGGTAATTTATAACTGCGGACTCCTTTAACATCAGGCTGCCCCAGACTGGTGTCCAGATAAATGAAAAAGCCTTACTCTGCTTGTAATTCTTCCCAGGTGATAGCTCCTCCATCTGATCATTACCCTTCTTGTTCTGTGCCCTCACATGAGCCATGTTTTCCTTTCGTTGGGTGTCTCTGTCCCGCACCCTACTGTCCTGGGAAGTATTCAGCATTTTGCTGAGCAGAACTCCTGGAAACACAGCCTCATTGTTTGCAGAAGTCAACCATCTTGATCTGAGGCCCAGTCAGGTTAACAAATAGATTCAAGAGTTTCTTCAAGCTAGGGGGATCTTCTGAGAGACGCAAGGTTCCTGCTGGCAAAATGAAGGCTGCTAGATCAGGATAAAAGCAATTCTTGTTTTCCCTAGTTTGGTGGGAATCTGTAAACAGCAGCTCTCTAGTTCGGTTCCTTCAGGAACCTCCTCCCACCTAGACTGCCTGAGAGCTAGCTTTTCTGGGCCGAAAACTGAGGTAATATGACCTGGCTTTTGCAGGGTGCATCGGTGAGCAAGGCACAGCCTACTGAAAGGCACTGAGCACAGCTAGAAATACCACAGCCATGCATGCTGCATTACCTCCTAGGAGAGGGGTCTCTGGCACATCTAAGATGCCAATGGTCTGCCTTTGTCTAGAGATGTACCACTGAACACACCAAGCCTGAGGGACAAAAGAGGTACCATCCTGGATGGACAGGTGGGATGCTCCATCCCCCAAACTGTGCTGCATGAGGAACATACCCAACTGTCCCCATCACCCCCAGGCTCATTTTAGGAAGCTGGGCATCCCAGTTCCACCCATTTGGGAAAGCGAGCTTCAAATGTCCAGAGAAAGTGACTTCCCCTCTTCCCAGAAACATGCACTGAACTGCACTTTGAGGACTCTCAGTCATTGCCAGAGACAGCCCTGTTCTTGGGTTCTCTCCCTCTCTGCCGTGACTCTAAGTATATGGCAAGCAGGGCCATTTGCCAATGTTTGTGTCTCGACAAACAGTCTGTCAGCATTTTAGTGTATGGCTTCAGCTGGGATCAGCTATGCGTTCTCTCCCCATTAAATGGCAGCGCTGTGTGCAAACACCCTGGCATCAAACCATCTGGGGCATGCTCGGGCCAACTGCCTATCTCCAAGTAGCGTGTGTCAGGCACCCTCTCGCACCAAGGCGAAGGATGACTGTGGGATTACTACTCCTGTGCTGCTGCCTACAGAGGTAGCCAACCCCCAACCTGCCCACGGGGGTCTCCTCTGCCATCAGTCACCTCTCCCACTAGGACTGCCTATCTGGATTCTCTTTGCTTCAGCCTGACTCACAGAGGACCTGGCACTAGCAAGCTGCAACAGATAGCAGTCCTGAATAACCCAGACTACTGAATGGTAGCAGAGGCCAGTGGATACAACTTCCGGTTGCTGATAACACATGAGCTCCCCACTCCTGCTAACATGATAGCAAGCTTTCATGGCCTTCATTCATGGAGCTATTGAGCATTCACCTCCCTCCCTGGCTCCTGGGGCACTGTGACCTGGGAGGATGGGAACAGGGCAGACTTCCTCCTCAGATTGCATCCTGACAGAGCACAGTATTCCTTACACAGATGCTCTTCAAGCTCAGTGATAAGACAACTTGGATGTACAGGCTAGATTATGTCCAGACACAAAGTTTGTGGAAATAGTTTCTGGCCCAGGGGGCTTGGATTCAGGTACCTTTAACCTGAGCCTGACCTCTGCTATGTCCTCCAGTCTCAGCAGTTTGCACCAAGAGCAGAATCTGGCTTTTTGCCCAGGGTCACATTCTGCCTTGGTGTGGCTGTTATGGGAGAAGAGCAAACTGGAAGAGTAGATGTGTGGGACATGATACCTGTCATCAGTTGGAGGAGATACTAGCCCCTTGCAGCATCGAAGGGTCTTCTGAGCTAGCCCAGTGGACCCAAGGACAGTGCATCCATTTACACAAGAGTGGAGTTTGTCTCCAGTAAGCTGTTAGCATGTTCTTCTGCCTTTCCTAGTGCCCTGGTTCCTCAATGCTGATCTGTGAAGACTTTAAATGGCACCAAGATGGTCACCTCTGAGAAGATTTCCAGATCCCTGTTGGACACTGAGAAGACATGTGGGTTCCCCCTGACCCATCTCAGCACCTAGCATAGCCTAGGGGCCTAGGGGCCTTGTCCCTGTTAATTAGGACAAAATGAGGATACTAGCTAAGGCCAGTAGTGGAGCTGGTGATCTATTTTTCATCTCTGAACCTCCTCATGCTTGGAGGAGACTGTCTCTGGTTCACCATGGAATAGAGCAATTCAAAGTTGAAAGGACAGGTGATACTCAAAATGTCACTGGTGGTACTCAGTGGATAAGTCGCCCTTTGTAAGGCAGATCTGAAAGCTTCTTTCTGCTGCATTCAGCAGGGCTGGGACAAGCTGCTGCCTCCACATAAAGCTGAAGATGGAGCAAGTGACCTTCAGAGGAGTATGCAAGTAGAAACTGATGGCCACAGTCCACAGCGGGATGTATCTCCACCGTGGTTTACGCCATGGATTTGCAGGTAATGCTGCTTGAAAGCTGGTGTGACCAAGCCCAGGTCTGCAGTGGGTCTCAGTGGCTGGTCTGAGCTGCAGATGCACTGAGAACATAGGCACTACTGAATACAAGACATCCTTGCTGGGCAGACCTCATCCCATCCTTGCTGGGCAGACCTCAGACACATGGTTGGTACTGTGGGGCACAGTCCCAGTCTGGAGGCAGGCTTAGGTTTCATTCTGGTGTATTGCTGGTGATGTGTTCATATACAAGCTCTATTTCTTTCCACAATTAGACATTAATATTTCCTGAGGATACAAGGACAGAGCAATCAGCATCACCGCAGAGAAGCCATCACAAACTGCAGATGACAAACACATAACTGATCAAAGATCAGGGTTACAGTTAAGCAATTATCTTATATATCTGCCACTGAAGGAAATGCATGTTTCACTTATGATTATGCTTAAATTACAGCAAAAAAACATGATCAAAACAAGAGTAAGCACTGAGCCAGAGCGAACACAGACCGTCCCACCACAGGAGCCTGATCTGCTTGCCATACCTCGCCCAGCCCCAAGCCAAGTGCTTAACTGGGAAGTCAGTGCCTGGCTGCACAAGGCAGCTTGTGCCGAAAGAGCAACCATGGCTTGCCTTTGTATCTGCTACTCTTCAGAGGGCTGCGAGCATCCCTAAAAATCCAGTTCTTGGGGCTTTCCAGGAACAGCAGCCCAGTGAACGAATCATGCACAGCACATGCTGGGTCCCATCTGGGGGAGGCCATGCCAAAAGGATGCATGGGTGCCAGGCCTGGTATTGGGATGTGTGGGGCAGGGGTTGCCTGTTTGCCTGTCCCCCACCATGGGCTGGCTGGGAAACATCCAGGTGTCCCCCCTATGGCAGTGCTCTGTTCATTGGACCAGGAGCGGGCTGCACCAGGTCTCAGCAGCGTGCATGGAGACTGCGTATTCATTCAGACGTTCATCAACACGACAGTTTGATCACAGCTCCAGAGATAAATGAGCACAGAGGTGTGATGTGTTCACAGGGAGATGCATGTAGCCAGGGCATTTTCTACCACCTGCAGAGGCAGGGAGGGGCAGGAATAGGTTCTGCGGAGGGGCTGGGGAGGAGCTGCAATGAGGATAAATCAGTGCAGGATTAGAAGGTGGCACTGGCAACCTGCCATGTGACAGCCAGACCCCAGCTGTCAGCCTGGTGGCAGCAATTAAATGAGGTATCGATTGAGGAATTGTTGTCTGCAGGGTTTAAAGATAAGATCGATGGAGACCAAAAGGTTTAGGCTCCGTTTACTAATTAGTCAGGCACGCTTGGGAGAGAAACCTTTGGAGACACAGAAGGCTGAGCTGTGTACAGACAGTACTGCCAGTGTGCTGTGGTTACGCTCTCCCTGGCATCCAGTCTTAACTGCTCCTGACTCTCTGGTGCCAGAGGGTGGACAGGCAGTGGGGTGCCCGTGCCAGGGATTTAAATCAGCAAGAAGGCAATCAGCTGCAAGAAGGTGGGGGCAGTGAGGATTCCGTCTGTGCTGGAGTGATCAGCAGCTTTTCTCCCAAGGCAGGGACGTAGGAAAGAGGGACTGTGCATGTGTCTGTGAGTGGGGAGGAGTAAACCAAGAGGAGAGCTGCTGCCTTTGCACTGCAAATTGTTTGGGGGTGAATTGATCCATCTCTTAGACTCTGGCATTAGTTACAGCCTGAACACATTTCTCTTCCCTCTGCTCCTTATGCAGCAAGCCAAGAGACACAAAGGAGACAAATGTGGCACAGACTTTTTGTGGCTTACGTGCTGATTCTTTCTAGGCTCCATGGAGCTAAATCAGGAGAGAGAAAGGCGATAGCTTTATGCCCTCTCTGCTTTGTTCCCTCACTTCCAGATGATGTCCAGGACATGGTCAAATGGGGACAAGCAGGCAATGGCCTTGCCTGAATGTGGTTTGGGTGGCCTTTGAGACTGTCTCCTTGCTTGCTGTTGTGGGAGAGGGGTCTGTGGCTTCAAAACAGAGTTGCTTTTAAACCAGCTGGGGATCTGGGCTAGGTCGTGTCTCCCAGGGGACATCTCAGTGTTGGCTCTGCATTAGGAAAAGGCATCAGCATGGCTCCCCCTTCCCAGGGTGGCTGGAGAATTACCCTTTTCATCTCATCTTACCAGGAAATTCAAGCCCAGCAAACAGAGGAGAGTCAGGAGCTGTTGCACTGGGTCCTGTGACCCACACCCAGCCCAGGGACAGTGCTTCATGACCACCAAAGCCATGGGTCATGCATTGCCTCAGACGCACTCCCCACCATGTGACAGAACATGCCAGAGTGTTGTCAGCCACGTGACCCAACTCAAGGCCCTGGGGAAAGACCTGTGGTTTTCATCCCTGCACAGGTCAGTCCTCCTGGAGTCTCCCAAAAGAGGACAGAGGGGAGCAGGGTCCAGGCGCCAATGCCGCATGTCCTGCCCTTCATCTGGGACTGCCCTCCCTCTGCGCCGAGCTTGGCGACTGCCATTAGCTGCAACCCGACCCAGCCTGCTATAAAACACAGCAGGACGGGGAGCATCGAGCAGTCTGGGAAACCATAGTCACCAGGAGACTGAACGTGCCTCCGGGGGTGGCAGGGATGAAAGGAGGGGATGGAAGAGAAAACAGAGATCAAGGATACTGTGACGCCATGTGGCTGTTCCAGGGTGTCTCATGCTTTTGCAGCAAGGCTAGGCAGATTTATAGCTTTGTCTTGAGGGTCTGGAGCCAGCTTACAGTTATTTCACATTTAGGAGTCAGTTTCCTTTGCCTTTCTTTTTTCTCTCTCTTGTAAATCTGCATGCCCCACACTGGACCAGACCCATGTCCTTGTTCTCTGCATACAACATCAATATCTGAGACACATGCTGCATCTCTGCCAGTGCAGGGCAGAACCAACCAGGGACTGAGGTATCATTGTTTTCCTGCTGTGTTTATACAGATCCATGCCACTGCAGTGCCTAGAAACTGTGAATTTAGCAGTCCTTCTCTATGGGAAGCATGGGCTAGGCAGCTGGCCTAGGGTTGCCAAAGCCATCATGTTCGTCCCATGTGGATTTCACTTTCCTTATTCTCCCCAACAGTCAGGCTGACCGCCCTGCCACCTGTCCATGCTAAGAGGGAACAGGAGACCCTGTGGTTCCTGTGGGTTGCAGACCAGCAAGCCTCCTCTAGACTCTCCACTCCAAAAGGCATTCCAGCCCATGCCACCTCCTACACGTGGCTGTGGTGGATGAGCAATGCACGACATGGCTCCCTCTCTGTCTCTCCAGACCAGCATGGGTCAGACAGCACATCCAGGATCCTGGCTCATGATGTGACTCTGCGTGTTTGTCTCTTGCAAGGTGAGGACAAGTGGAAGGTTCGGTCTGAGCGGGAGCCACAGTGTTTCTCTGCCACCTTTCTCTCCTGGCAGCCTGGATGAGGCACAGGGTGGGTGCAGGGGGGTACCAGGCTGCCAGAGTGTCCAGGAGGAACCCCTACCTCCATGGGTCACTATGTGTGCTGGATTCAGCCAGGAAAGAGTTAACTCTCTTTACCGTGGCTGCTAGGAAGCTGTCTTCCTGGATGCAGAGAGAAGTACTGCTAAGGTCCTACCTGGCGCTGGGGAATGCCTGCACCAGATTCAAGGTCTTTCTCCGCTTCTGATACTGCAGCTGCGTTCCCAGCTCCGCCATCTCACTACAGGCAGTGCAGGGGACACACAGTTCAGGCACCTGACCCCAAGTGACCAAAGAGGTATTTCATTTTACAGTACATCATGCTTGGGGCAGAGGCGAGGAGGGGGGCCAGTAGCCATTACCCTTACTCTCTCTCATTTGCTCCCGTACACTTGCTAATCCTCACCCTGACTCCTGTATTAGCTGCTTTGATAATTCCTGTGCTGGCTCATTCGTGAGGAAGTTGGTGGGTTGGTTTAGTTTTCCCAGTCTTGCTGTCGCTGATAGGGTTCGTTCGGAATCTGCAGTGGCAGTGCTTGGGCTCTGGCCCTCAGGCTGCGGCTCTCGGGTTGCGATCACTCTCGGGCTGCAGCTCTTGGGCTCTCTGGGTCTAACTCCCACTACTCAGTATTTTGTTCTGCACTGGTCAGTGGGTGGTGAGGAATTGTATCATATTGTATCATATGTTTTATTTTCTATTGTTTTAATTATTTATTATTAGTAGTACTTGTATATACTAATTTAGATTTAATTAGCAAACAGTCCTTGTCTCAATTTTACGAGCTTCCTTATTTCTTTTTCCTCCAATTCATCCCCTCCACTGGAGGAGGGCAGGGGGATTTGTGAGAGCGGCTTCGTGGTATTTTGCTAGCCGGAGTTAAACCACGACACCATGACGAAAGGGACATCAGAACTATTCCCACTTCTCGTCCATTTTCCATGTGGCATGGGGCCGTGAGCCAGAGGCAGAGAGAACGAAGAGTGGCATTGGGAAATCTGTTCACAGCTCCCCACTGGGGTTGCTGTGAAGCAGCAGGGGACAGAGTAGGACTGAACCCCAGCCTGTGCCAAGAGCATCAGTGGAGGCACAATATTTTCCTAGGCCTCCTCACATGCATAGTCTCAATGTGGTCATTACTCTTTAGCAGAGACATGCATGTCCACAGACAGATAAATAACCCCAGCAGCATGCAGGAGGTTTCTTGCCTGTGCACAGGAAATCTCCATCTTTTAGGCTCAAGTGGGATCTTACCTGATGAGAGGAAGAAAAGAGGATGGAGCCCAACTCTTTTTAGTGGTGCCCAGTGACAGGACCAGAGGCCATGGGCACAAACTGTAAAACAGGAGGTTCCCTCTGAACATCAG
>NW_010228351.1:9155-15584 GCF_000690775.1 Eurypyga helias
CACTGGCACACGCTGCCCTAGGAATGTGTGGAGTCACCATCCTTGGACATATTAAAAATTTATCTGGATGTGGACCTGGGTGGCTGGATTTGGGTGGCCTTGCTTGAGCAGGGGGTCTGGACCAGTTGATCTTCAGAGCTGCCTGTCCACCTCAGCCAGTCTGTGATGCTGTGATCTTGCTGGAGGCTGAATTTCTCTGTTCTTCTTTCCAATTCAAAGCCATAGCTTCTTCTAGCTTCCTTCTACTGACTGGCCCAGCATGGTGGTTGTCACAAATGCCAAACTGTTCTCCATCCTTCGTGCCTGTGTAGGTCTTGGCAGACACAGTTCACCCCACAGGCAAAGGAAGTTATTTGTCTGCTCAGCTGCAGCCCTGGAAAAGCAGCAGAGTCCATGTACGGGCCAGAGCCATCACATGCAAGAAACTTCACCTACTCCCTCCATGCCGGGAGTATGCCTGGAGGGCCTCAGCCCCTACAGCACCAGTATTGACGTGGGCCCAGCCAAGGATGTATTAGACAGACTGCACAGAAAGCAGGGCTGCCCCAGGGAGTGCATCCAACACTGTGCTGTTCCTGCTGCCCAGGCTTCCTCCCACACAGACTTTCCTTCCTCAGATCCAGGTCACTGCCTCTTGCCCTCCCATCATTAAAGATGGTGAATAATTCACTTCCTCCATTTATGTCATTACCTTGAAGGTATTTATAGTGCGTGATCAGTGCCCCCAGAGCATTCCCTCTCCCAAACTCCATAAATTGCATTGTCTTGGTCCCTCCTCCCCACCCGCCTGTGCTAATTGCCGCATTGTGTTTGCTGACCTCCTGTATTTTGTTTGGTTTCTTCCATCCTTAGACTTTGGGGCAAATGCTTTCTCCTGGCTCTCCACTGCAGCCCCACATCTTTGTGGGGAACCCAATCCACAGGTAACAGGGACACAGCAGGTGGTGTGATACTGCAGGGTCATCTTTCTGCTTGCTGGGCATTAAATATGTTCTCACTTGTGGTCACATCCCACATGGAGGAGGGGCTGAGCCAAAACAGAAGGACATGTTTCTTGCAAAGCAAGGGCAGCTGGAGCATGTGGTGAACTGATGATAGATATGCAAAGTCTGAATGCATCATTACTAACTCCAGCTCTGCCCCTACAGGCTCTGGGGACAGGAGGGACCTAAGCTGGTGTATGGCTTAGCATGAGGATAGATTTCTCCCAGGAGTTTCTGGTTTGGGCCATGATACCTTACAGAGGCATGCACTTTAGAGCTGTCTCACCTTCCAGTAGGAACCATCCGTCCCTCATGCCGATGCCAGAACTTGCTCAGAAACAGGCCAAGAGTAATGCTTAGTGTCCCAAACTCTCAGTGTTTGCTACAGGAGTTGTTCCAGAGGAACACATAGCTTGGAGCCATCCTCCATAGCTCAGGAAAGACCATGGCAGTGCCAAGTGTCTCTTAGAGGAAGCCCGTGCTCAGCAATGCCTTATAGCCCCAGAGATATGCACCGCAATCTAAGCTTGTGGTGATTCCCTGGTCAATGCTGGGCAGCCCACAACGCACTGTGTGACGAGAACAGACACAGGTACCAGGCATGCAGTAGCATTGTGCCGGTTTTTCTCAGTGATGCCGTTAGTTCTCATCAGTTGTATTGTGTTTATTTCTGTATCCTTGGTTCTTACCACCACCTCTCATGGCAGGCTGTCCCATGGATTAGACTTTCAGGAAACAGCCTGCTCCTCCCCAGCTCAGTGTTAATGTGGTTACTTTCAGAGTAGCTCAGGGTCACTTTGTCTGTCCCATGTGAGGGAGGATCACGAGCTGAGCTTGCATCAGCTGAACGGGCATCCTGGGAAGCTGCTCTCCCTGGGGCTGTGCACACAAGTGATGCTGGTCCACCGCTGCCATGCTTCCTTCTTGGAGGTGGCCCCACCGGGCACCGACTGTCCCACTGCAGGGAGTGGGGAGCATTGGCAACCGTTTGCAGCTCTCCCCAGGCTCATACCAGATGGCCTACCCTGCTCTGCACTGCTTTGTGGGTCTAAGTGAGGCAGGCTGTACTGCTGTGTAGATGCTAAAGTAGGCCAGCATATGGTGCTGTGGGTCCACGGTATAGCTTGAAAGACATCATACTGACCGGAGCTACCAGAATTAGTAGAACTCATCCCAGTAGCACTGGGGAAGCTTGTGGGGGCTGTCTCTGATTTTGCTTGTTTTTTAGGAGGGCAGATGTTTAAATCCTAAAACATCCTGCCCCCAAACCCTCCGAAGCAGAGGATGAAATGTGGCTAGTGTGTTTCTGCAGCAATGCTGCTGCACTTGGGAGCCCATCCTGGCTAGCCACACTGGGCTATGCATCTCCAGGCTGCATATCCCATGGGGGGCTGTCAGTGAGGACCCGACACACCCATCTTGTGACTGGCTGCCCAAACTGTGGGAGATGCTGTGGGCACAGGCCAGTGGGAGAGGAGACAGGTACAGTGAAAAACTTCACTTCCCATGAGGAAGCATCTCCTAGCTGTTTCCAGTTTCAGAGGATTTCTTCCAAGGAGAAAAAGGAGGAGTCCCATTTTCCCAGTGACAGCATGCACTGTTTGCCTCATCCCATGAATCTACTGAAAAAGAGTTCTGCTGAGCAGTTTTCAGCCAGTCACACCCAGAGGACTGCTGTACCTCTGCTATCATGGGGAAACCCAGCTACGTGCCCTCACTTCAGCCATGGCAAACTTCCACACTGCTGCCATTTATACTCTAACCCCACAGGTGCAGATTTTGACAAAAAGCTCATCTGACCACAGTCAACACCCCCACTGCTTTTACGGACACAGAAGGACACAGCATCATTGCCTCTAGACCATAGGAGAAGCCTTGTATGCCTTGGGGACCACCATGCTCTGAGGTGGCTGAGCCAAAGGACCAGCTGCGGGAGGCAGTAATGCGGCCCAGCTCCACACCCCCACAGCTCGATGGCCAGCACTGCTGGAGATGCTGGGAATTGGAGCCCCTGCCCATACCGGGTGCTCAGAGTACGGCCAGTCATGGCACCAGCTTCCCAGGGCAGGGGTCTGCTGGTACCTGCCAGTCACCCCTCACAGCGCACGCTCTCTGGGCGAGGGTCTCACCCCAGGCAGGGACCCCTCACCAGACCCAGGCACACGCAATGCATCAGCACAGCGCAAGGCCACCCAAACCACCCCTCCCTTCTTTCCTTCCTCACTTCTTCCTCCCTTCCACAGTCTGCTGGCTTCCCAGCTCACAGCCCTTCCTCCCAGTATCCGAGGAGCACTGATGAGAGCTTAACCCTGTGCTCTCCGCAGCCTCCCTGTTATTAAGAGTGCACGGGATGGGTGTTGCGCAGGGGTCAGCCTCTTCCAGTGGGTACAGCCGTGGGCAGCGTTGGGGTGACACCAGAGCTCTAGAGCCCTCTGCTCTCTGCTGTCTCCTCTCCATAATGTTCTGGTCCAGGACTGCTCCCGGGGCCATGCACTGCCCTCCCCAGCGCTGCAGTCAGTGGCTTCTCTGCGGAGGGGCTGCTCCTTGCACCCCCGCCGGAGGGTGCAGCAGAGCCATCTGAAGCCCCAGCAGATGGGCTCTATGGGGTGCTTTGCACCCCACACAGTGATTTAAGGCCGTGGCTGGAGCCTTCAGCGTTTCCCCATCGACAGTGCAAACGCCACGTTTATAATGTCGTCCTTTGTGTTTCTCAGGCAGGAAGAACTGTGTGTACAAATAATGAAAGAGAAGAATCGGAGTGATTAGGGCAGATGATTATTGTCAAATTATGATTTATCTCAGAGGGAAATTAGTATTCCCCCTCCCCCAAAGGGCTCAGCCTAGCACGGTGAATGGGCACTGGTTTTTTGATTAATAGATGCCTTTAGAAGGTCACCTACATCCATTGCAGATTAACTCAGTGGGAAAAGTTCTTTCAGTAATTCAAGCTGTTGTTCTCACAAGCTGTCAGCTAGCTGCAAATCGGGAAGGTCCATCCGTTACAGGGCTGCTGGGTTGGAGGGGATCTTTCTTTCCTCCGGACACATAGGCGTGATATATGATGCACAGAGACATGGATGACCGAGAAAACAAGCTGCGGAAAGAAAACAAAAACAGCAGTAAAGGGAAGCGAGGAAGCTGAGTGGGCAGAGAGCTGGCCCAGGCAGCATGGGGCCTGGGACTGGAGGAGCAGAGCTTAGCTTGAGTGGTGGTCCTAGAGCTGGTCTGCTCAGCGTGGTGGAGGAAGATTTCAGATGCCTCCTTTTGCAACCGTCATGAGCTCCTCCTGCTGTGGAGACAGTAACTCATCTTGAGTTTGCTTCATCCGTGCCTGTATTTAGACATATCTGTGGAGATGCTGGGCAAGCTGAAGCCAGCATCCCACAGGATCTGACAGTCTCCTGCACATTTCTGGCAAAGATCCTTTGGTGTCATGGCTTGACTCTTCCACACCGTGGACACCTCCCAGTTGGCTGCTGAGGAGGAACGACTGCACCAGGGCCTAACTGCCACTCAGTCGTCTTCCTGGGGAAGGCAGGAACTGGTGATGGCAAAGTGGAAACAGGACCAGCGGGGCTGGGATGAGGAAAGATTGGGACTTCCACCACTGTGAAGACAACAGTACAACAGCATCAGCCTAAAACTGACAAGCAGTGTCAGGAATGCTCATGCTGGTACAAGCTGCTCTTCATATTGACGTTCTGTAGATGCTCCACTATATTTCTTTTGGGGTCCATAACCACTGTGCTTAACAAAGGCTACAAATGGAATGGGACCACTCCTCTCCTCATGTGTCTGTCCCTGCATGGAGACATTCACATGATCTCACTGAGGTGAGTTCTATGTGGTGACTTCGTGCCCTTAGGTTCTGACACAAACCCAACATCTCTAATTGTGTTGGGAATGATGTGATGATGGCATGCCTCCTGCCACAATCGTGAGTCTACAGTTACCCATTCTTAGTTTGTGTTCATTAAAAGCAAGCGGAGAGACAAGACAGCCCAGGTATCCTGCATGTTAAGGTGGACAACTAAGGGATGAAGAAGACTCCATTCCCTGATAAATAACCATGATGATTATATTTAGCTTTCTTTTCACAAATGAATGGGATTTCAGCAGTGTCATCAAAAATTCCCACTAACAAACATTTCTTTTGCATCCCTCTAGCCTTCATCATAAATCTATGTGCCAGGCATTAATAATATTTTCAGCAACAGACTGATTGACTAGAACATAGCTTGGTTGTCTCTAAACACTAAGGGGTTCTCAACTGATTTATCGCTTACTGAAGCCTGCACATATTTATATATGTACCATATTCCTTGTTATATACATACAGCTCCTTTACCCAAGCTTTCTCCAGCAGATCCATCATGGTGGTGTCAATGGCTGCTGTAGATTTGGACATTTTGTTGAAAAATCTATAATAGAGGCTTTGCTGGCACAGTACAGAGTCGGCGTATTAGTTTTAGGTCCAGAAGAAACAGATGATTTTGAGTGGCAGAGTCCAGAGGCTCTTACCTATTTGCCTCTGCACAATGTCCAGTAACATGAAGAGACCCAAGGTTTCCCCTCCAGAAAAGTCTTCTGTTTGAGGCATTAAGTGGATGCTGGTTTAGCTGAGTCTAATCCAAGGCTTTGGATATTTGGGAGGCTTAATGGTATGTGAGAATCTTGCTTTGAGTATGTATATTTTAGTTAGTTTGAGACTTCCTGGGAAGAACTTAAGCCTGTGCGTAACAGTCCTCAGAGGGCTTCAGGCTGGAGAAGAAATAAAACTGTCTCTTGATGCAGTTTTCTATAGCAGTCTACATCTGGATTTTGAGGGATTGGCCACAGTGTGAATCTTCTCTGGAACCAAGAGGTAACTCTGGAGTTTGCCACAGTATCCATCACACTGTAAGGACAGGACGCAACAAAATAGAAAAGAGAAGCAGGACAATGCCGTACCAAAGCAAGGGCCAGTTTGCCCTGTACAGCCGGACTCTCTGCGTTGGATGTCCACAACAGCATTGGTCATCACAGGGCTTAAGAAAGCATATGGCAGGGACAGAGACAGAGGCCCCTGTCTTCAGCATACCCTGCAGTCCATTTTCAGATTTGTATGGAAAGGGTACAGGTGAGCTGATGAGAGGCAAGGCTTTAGACAGTGGCTGCCAAGAGAGCTGAGCACCAGCTGGAAGAAACACTCTCTGACATGGCCATGGCATCCTCAAAATGTTGTGTCCCTACCAGCACTAAGAAGAGGCAGCTGGAGGAGTGAACATGTTGATTTTTTTAAATTATTCTTACCCCTTTAATATCCTTTGATCCCTTGGTGGGTGCTGGGAGGACCTGTTGGTGTAGAGCTGTGCCCAGCTCCGGCAGGGAAGCACCCACTGGTTTATGTACCATTACAGTGATCACTGATGTGATTGACAGGAGAGTGGAGAGTGGATAGAGAGCA